>NW_026099574.1:9933683-10009690 GCF_025091365.1 Daktulosphaira vitifoliae | reverse complement strand
ATATATATATGTAGGTGTGTATGTGTAAATATAAATAATTCAATAATTTTATATTAAGTATTATAAAAGTTTATTTATTATAAAAGTATTTTTTGTTGCAAAATAAATATTATTATGAGTCAATTGAAAAATTAGTCATTTTTTACTAAAATTATATATTTGGAATAGCAATTAATTCTATGAAAAGACTATATAAATTAATATATTACATATAAATGTAGGGTAAATAATCCAAACATCAAGTTGAGAAAAGCGTAAACAGAAAAAAGGTCAAAAAAATAATAATAACCTTTATAAACTTTATTTCCATTATCAAAGCTTTAATCTCAAGTAATTAAATAATATAATTTACATCAATTTTTAGCTATACATGGTAAGATAATTTTGTGCAATAATATGCATAACATAAAACTTGTGCTAAAAATAGTTTTTTTGGCTAAGTACTGCAGTGCAGTACAAAGATGAAACAAGGTCGTGAACAATAAATACGACCTTGGGCAACTTTTGTAAAACTTAATATTCGTTACGATCAATAAAGCTAAATATAAGATATTCGCACTAAGTAATTCAATTTTAAAATTAAAAACTTTAAGGTTACTTACCCTTATCGGTCATCTTTTCCATTACAGTTTTCTATTCAATAGTTCAAAAAATTAAGTAGATTAAAACAATAATATTCTCAGACTAGACAAACGAGTTCGGCGGTCATAAAAAATTTGATCACTGTGTCATTAACTCACAATATTTCACAGTAGAACAACCACCATTAACAACTTAATCGATCACATAGTTAACAATTCAATTTTAAATATTGAGGCAAAAAGTTTATGAAAAAAATGTATATGAAATAGTCACTTGACGACTAGCCAATAATTTGATTTAAGGGGTTCTACAGTTTACATTTAGAGAGATAATGAGAAAACCACCCGGTGTGGTAGATTGAGTAAGCGGTGTAAGGGTTGTAAAATAACAGTGCAGCAAACATAATATACAGGCGTATAAATTATGGCAGTATGAACTTTAAACAAATATAAAAAGCAGAGAATCCAATATAAAAAAAGTGAATTTTAACTGTTATATAAAATTATTTATGTGATCATAATCATTAATTATTAATATATATATATATATATTACCCTCTAGAATTGTCACCAAAAATTAAAATTTCATATTTTACCAAGAATTGTTTAGCGTAATTTCTATAATACATTTGTAAACATTAGTATAAATAAAACTTTATTAATAAATAATTCCAAAATTAATCAATAATACAAAAAAAATTACTGTAGAATAATTTTGATTTACATTTATTCTTTGATGTATCATGTACTACTCAATTGAATTCGAAATTTTATTTCTTTATAACGTATCAAGATTCGTTCATGATTTAATACATGCATTAAGTCAAAACTAAAAAAAGATTATAGTTGATTTCTTCTCACTAATCTTTTTTTTTACTTTTTGGGCAGCAAATATTTGTTTGTTAGCTGTGGTAATGTTTTCATATTTCCTTTTATTTTTTTTTAACAAATATAAAAGTTGTTTCTTAAAATGTATCAATTTAAAATACCCTAGACTATGGATCTTATTAATAAAAATACTACTTAAGAAAAATTTTTTATTTTATTTTAACACGAAATATGTTTGTAGAGACCCCCAATGTAAAATATCATGATTTAAATTTTAAGCAATTGCAAACAATCAAATTCTCATTTAAATCAGCTGTTAATTATTTGTCAAAATTAAGTGATTTATTACTTACCATTCAATCAATGTATTCTTTATACTCATAACTAAACCACTGATAGTTAGTTTATGTTTATAAATACATTAGTTATCATGTTATGATATATCATAAAATAACAAAATTCAATATTTCATTAAATTTATGGCATAGCCAGAACTTCATAATAAAAAGGGGTTCATAGAAAAAAAATCTACAAAATTTTATATTTTGGACCACATATTTCTTTTTCTGCTCATCACCATCTTTTACAAATGAATATTGCTGTCAATAGGGGATAATCCTCCAGGCTACACCACTGTATTTTATTAAATTATTAAACATCATGTTTAAATAAATTATATCACATTTATGAAGTATCTTTTGTTAATCAGTTATCTTTTTTATTTATATTTACAAATATTTATTCTTAAGTATTAACTCAATAATTATAAAAATTTTAATTTAACTAAGCAATTTCAAATTTAAACATGATATAAGAAAATTATTTTGCTTCTTTTTCAATTACAATTCATAAAATAGAAAATTTTTTTCAACATAATTTTATCATATAATATATAACATAATTTTACATATTATGTATAATAGTCTTTTGAAATACATAAATCTAATAAAATATTAAAAAAAAAAATACTTAAATCAAAATTACTTAATATATCATTTAAAATTATTAGTATCACAATAATATTTTAAATTATACAAATATTATTTTATGTAAAACCTAGCTTGAGAAAATAAATAATGAACCATATTTAACTCAAATCTTGAACTCCTAAAAGTTCTTCAGTAGAATAAGCAAAATTATAGCTGAAACAATAGATTCAGTAAAATAATACATTATATAAAATTATAGTTTGATAAAGAAATTTATACACTTTAATATATCTAATTTGTCACAGAGCATTATACAAAAAAAACCCAGTACAGTTGGAACACGCCAACATAGTTGGTAACCAGTATAAAGAGGACCATTGTAGATAGAAATCTGACTGATCTAACCTTCATTAGTAGATAATAATTTCAGAATTTAATCATTTTAATTAGAATTTAGTAATTGTAATTTATCAAAGCCATTAATATACCAATATGATTTAAAAATATATTTAGCTATAGCAGAAACATTTGTTTTTTTTTTTTAAACAAAATGCTAAAGCTTCCCTTTAACATCCTTATTTTTTGTACACTAGTACATAAAAATCCTCCCTGAAATATTTACATTTAACAATACTTAAGCCTTATTATTACTTATTTTTTCTGATAGGGGCTTTTTTTTTTTATTAAATTGGGGGTACCACCCCTTATTATATTTTTACTGTTTGTACTAAAGTATAAACAGTAGAAAAAAATAATTAATGTAGAAAATAATAAAAATAAAAAAATCATCTATTTTTACAAAAAATAGCACTTTTTGTTTAACTTTAGGGGCTGTTTATACATTAAAATTAAGTTGTGGAATCAAATTTTTTTTTATAACTTGTAGTATAATACATAGGTATTAATCAATTATATGTTTGTAAAATGCAGGATTTTTGATACACTATTAATAACTCACCGAACAAAAGGATTGATTTGAGCAGCATTTGTGATTTTCATTTGTAATGAAGCTAACATTTTAGTATCCATTTCCATTCTAATGTCAGAGGGTCCTGTCCAATTAATAGGTTTTGGTATCACAAACTCTGCAGCTAACACAGGCTCTTCTTCTTCTAATGCCTATTTAGAAATAAAAATATTTTTATGATTATAAGTTTAAAATTAATAATAATTTTAAATCTTTTACTTTCTTAAGTGCAGGAGTAGGGAAGGTAGTTATGTCAGTTTCAATACAACCAAACTGTTGACGACTTATAATTTCTTTATTAAAATTATCCTAAAAAAGAATAATTATCAAAATAATACATAATACATTTTACAACATATATTTACTTGTAAAGCATCTAATCTTTTTTTTAACTGTTTCCATTGCAAATTATTATCAATTAATTGTTTAGCAGAAACATTTTGATCTGGTATTATTTTTCTTCCTGGAACTCTTTTAGTAACATCCACAACACTTATGTTCTTTAATGTCTTTTGGAAATCCTGTAAAATTGTTATTTATAAATATATAAAAATGTAAAAATATAAATTATTTTCATGAAAGTTTATGAAGTTTAAAGATCTGTTCTTACATACATTTAAAATATCATTTCCTTCTTTTCTTAACTTCATAATACGTTCTTTTTCTTCTTCGGATGGTTTATCAGGTACCTTAAAAATAACATTAGAATACAATTAACTCACAAAGCAGGTACTATTATCATGAATCAACAAGTAAAATAACAAGCTAATAAAATAAAAACTTGTCCTGAGGCTAAACAAATTATATCATTACTACCACGATACATACTGGCAATGGTTTCAATTGTGAAAATAGTTTTTTACAGTAATTATCTTCAAGGTTAGCCCTTTGATTTATTTCATGTTTTAAAGCCATTTTAGTCAATTTCAATTCGTTCATTAAAAATGGAGATTCTTGATATGACTTATTATCATTTCCCATATTGGTAACTGTGAAAATATATGTTTTCTATAATTTTTATATTGTAAAAATGTTTTCTATGTTTAAAAAATAAATTTATATATATAATAGTAAATCATATAAAAAAAAATATATTTACTAGAAGCAGATTTACTAATACCATCAATAAGCATTTTTTTAGAATAGTTTTTAAGTTTATTTTTAAGTTCCCCTTTTTCGATTTCTAACGAATCAATGTCAGCTTGTAAGTGATCCATTGTTTCTTCATATTCTTTAGATTTTCTTTTAAGTTGCTGTTGAGTTTCATCGAGTTTTCTCTGAAAAAATACAATATTTTATTGAAACTGTTTAAATGATTATTTAATATTTACTTGTAATTTTTCAACTGCAATTTCCGATTCATGTATAGTAGTGGATAATTTCTTTTCAGCTAATTCTTTCCTAACATTAAGTTCACCAATCTCTTCTTGTTTAGTTCTTAGAGCCATCTTCAATTCTAGGATGTCATTTTCTTTAGTTTTGATGGTGTTCCTTAATGTTTTTGTTTCTTCTAACTCATTTTTAACTTGCTTAGCACGTTTTATTATTGGAGGAACCACCTAAAAGTAAATATAATAATTAACACATTTTTATTTTTAATACATATGAAGTCCATTACATTTGGCATTTCTGTAGAAGAGTTAGATAAATCTGCTTCTTGAACAGCTTGTGCTGCACCAGCTACTTCACCAGCAAGTGTCCCAACACACATTTTCAAACATATAGTGACTCCCTTAACAGCTTGATCTTTTCCAAATACTTTTTCAACTGAATTAATCATTACTTGCATAATACTTTTGCTATTAATTTTCTTGTCATCTAATATTTAGAGTAAATTATGTATTTTCCAAAACAGATTTATTAAATTTAAGAATTTTTAAAAATAAGAACAAAATATACTAATTTTAATAATATATAATAGTTAATACAAATTAATATTATTAATATTAATTTTTATTTTAAAAATATCTATACTTATGATTTATTTTTAAAGATAAAACTAAAAAATTTCTTTTTATAATAAATATGTAAAACATATGATATTTATCTTCATTTTTAACAATTTTTGATTTGGACAATTTTTTCCAGTACCACCCAAGTTATGATTCTGTATGTTTCAACAAGTGAAATAATATTTTATCTAATAATTTTAGTTTCAAATAATTGTAACATTAAACAAGTTTCAACAATTTATTTTTACTAAAACAAATATCAAAAAAAAACTTATTAATCCTCTATACTTCTTAAAATTTCAATATTGCTAAAAATGGCAAAACCCAGCACAGTGGGGTCGTGGCATAGATGATATCTGACAGTGATTAAAATCACTATCATAAAAAACGCTTCGATGCAAATCTATTGATAGTGTTTAATATAAAAAAAAAAATTTGTCTAAAAAGTAGGTCAAATGAAAGCTGAGAAAATAAATGATAGCTACAAAAAAAAAAAAAACATAGTAAAATAATATTAATATGAATTTCTTCTCACGAGAGGAGACTACAGTAATGGAATCCTTGATATTTATTGAAGTTATTGAATCTAAATGAGATAAAAATCAAATGAGTTAAACATTTTTTTTTAACTCAAAAAGAATTTAAAAAAAATTTAGTGCCATAGTCGTGAAAGACCCAAGTGTTACCGTCTCAAAAACCGTACGTCTCATTCGTCACTTAATAAAAATGGAAATTTAGCTAGTTCAAATTTTAAAGTTATTTTTCTCGACTTCAAAGAAACAAAAAAATTTAAATATGATTAATTTTTTATACTATGTCATTTAGATTGATATAATATTTATGAAAATCAGTGTAATCCCCTTATAATAAAATAAAATACAAAACCAAGAATTTTAACACAATAATAGCATATTTTTAAATACGGTAGCTATTTTCACCATGTATTCTCCTAATAAGATATTTTAAAATAAAATAAAATACAAAACCTAGAATTTAATAGAAAAANTTTTTAAGGGTAATTTCTTCAACTAGATACGATTTGTGATCTTTTGACGTATTGTTGAAAGAAATCGGTCCAATGAGAGCTGAGAAAAAGTAGCAACAGACATAAAAAAAAAAACACATCATGGAAAAATTAATACCTTCTCAGCTTTGTATCAAAGCTGCTAATAATTAATAATTAATCAATCATCTAATTTAATTTAGTGATAGTTTAAAAAAAAAATTTGGAATTGCAGTTTATGAACTACAATTCTAAATTATTTTATTAAATCAATGGTTATATCATATGTGAAAAAATGTTAACTTATTTATAAATATATAGAAAATTTAGTAGTTTACACATTCACAGATTTATAGATTTTTGTATTTTAATAATAGTAAATTATGAAAAAGCTATAATTAATGTTTGATTTTCAACACTATTAAGGTTGTATAATTCAAACTAAATTTTATAAACATTATTTTTTACAACTTATGAAAGAAATTTAGAAGTATTCTTATTATTTATTTAAAAAGGTATAATAATGGACTCTCTAATGCATTGGAATACATATCCATTTTATAATACATCAGTTTATAATTACGTACACAATAAATCAAATTCAATTTGTAATATTTATGTTTAAATAGTACCTGCAGCCAATGAAATTTGAGATACTGCACTTCTGGCTGTTTCTCTTAAAACAGATATTAATTTTTCTGCATATTGTATAGTAGAACTTAGATCTACTTTAACAGAATTATTTATGTCAGCCCGTTTTTTTATTTGTTTTAAATGTTGAGTAACCACTTCACATGCAACTGATATATCATCACAAAATTTGGAAATGTTTGTTGTAGACACATCATCCTTTAACAAAATATAGAAGTTAAAAAAATATAAAATAAATAATAAACAATTGATGTAATTTTTTCATTTTCAAATTACTTGAATAACACATTTTATAATATTAGCGTCTGTTTGGATTGTGTTACATGCTGCAAACAATAATGATATATTATCTAATAATAAGTGTTCATAATGAGGATGAAAATCTTGAATTAGTGGTTTGTAAACATTATTGAAATAGGCTACACATTTTTCTAAATTCTCAGTGTTGACATTCTCATCCAACTATTTAACATTTTAAAATAATTAAATATTTTAAATAAACAAAACTAATTACATACTTGATCAATTTTGAGCATTTCAATATAACCATTAAGTACTTTTTCTTGAATCATCATATCTGGAAAAGATTCACCAACTTTAATTAATGTCTCTGGTGATGTTGTGTTCAGTCCATAAATAAATTGTCTTAAGGCTCCCTTAAATAATACAAAGAAAAAAATAAAGATTATACACAATCAATTAAATTTATATATAAAAATACCTGTAAATTATACAAGTAAAATGATAACCTAGAACGCGTAGAAAATTGTTCAGCAGAGTGATCTTTCATTAATGTTTCTTTAGTTATTTCTTGTATATCCGGATATTTGTCTCGTACATGTGTCATTAATATTTCACTCTTCCAAATCATTCGAGGTAGTAGCAAAAGTGACAAGATAGCATCGTAATCACCTATAAATAATTAATTATACAAAATATTTAAAAAAATAGTTCTTTAACTTATTTAAAAAAAAAATAGTAAAGTTTAATAAATTATAATTATATAATCAAATAACAACTATTTTTTAATTTAATAATACTCTTAATACAGTCTTCATGTTAAAAAATAATCAAATAAATAGAATGTATAGTGTATTTGTAATAAGAATAGTATGTTTTAGTTGTGAAATGCATGTACATAGCGTGATCAAAATTTAGTATAATACATAGATAATATTAAATCTAATTAATAAAAATATAATAAATTATAATTAAAAAAATTATACTAAAAAAAAATATATTTACTGTATTTTAACGTTTAGGTCAGTCATTCATGCCTCAATAGGCCCTCAAAATTTATAAGTTCTGGGGACCATCCCCCCATTTATCCAGGCTTAAAAATATTTTAAGTCTTGCTAACTTTGATTAAAATATATGTCTATTGTATTTAAGGGAATTAAAACATCGTGTTATTAATTGTCTTCAGAGCCAAGAATAACATAATTGAGTTTTCATTAACACAATTTTTTGTTATTAAATGTTCAATTGAAAGCCAATATTAAAGACACAAATTATTTTTGGAAAGTACACATAATAAAATGACAATTTTTTTTTAATAATAATACATTTAAAAAAATTGTATTTCTTTAATGTACCTCCAATAGTCATAAATGAATCAGGCATATAAGCTAAAAGGTATTGTATATGTTGCTGCGCTTCTTGAGTTTCCATTCTACGTAGTTCTAAATCAATTGCTCGACTATGCGCTTTAGTTTCAGCAAACATTTTCTAAAAAGTATAAATGTATGTTTTCACATAGTTTAATAAAGAAATATAATTAATATAAAACAGCCATAACATCTAATTAAGCATAAAATATCATAATAGTTTCATACAATTATATAAACATTAAAAAATTTTATACTAAGTAATATGAAAAATATAATATATCTTACTTTGAAATCAAGCATCTCGGGTATTGATGAACGAACTTCATCTTTGGAAGCAGATTCCTTCATTAATTGAGCTTGCAAATCTTGATTTTGCTCACGCAATTCATTAACTAAATCTCTAAATTTTACAATTACTAAACTACGATCAGCTAAGCTTTCTAATGCGCGTTCTTTCTCTTTAATACACTATTAAAAAAATTTACCAAAATAAATTATTTAATAAATACATTTTAAAGTATAAAATGTTCAGTATATAAAAAAAGGATATTTATTATTTTCATAGTTTGTAGCAATAGACCCATTTCATTACTTTTTAATATTTAGTATAAATCTTATATTGCAATGAAAACAGCATATATATGAATACATTTATTAAACATACCTCTCGAACATTAGCATTGGCTATATCTAATTCTTCACGTAACTGCATTTCCAATTCCCTACTGTCTTCCTGTAATTGATCATTTATATCTTGAATAGCTTCAAGGTCAGTAACTGCCTCTTCAAGTTCTGCTACTTTATCTTCTAGATTTAATTTCTGTTGACCCAAAAGTTCAACTAATTCTTCAGCTCCAAGAGCGGCATCAACCTTTTAAATAAAAAAAAATTATGCATATTATGATCATAATTATAATTATTAATAACCATACATACCTGTTCATGTAAATCATTAACTTGAGAAGTAAGCTCTTGTACTCGAGCAGTTAACTTATCATTTGACTTTTGCAAATCAGTACATTGTTTTGTTTTTTCTTCAATTTCTCTTTGTAAATTCTGAGTTTGATGTTTTTCATGAGCAGACAAGTCACGCAGCCTACATTTAAAGAAATTATAATACAAAACAATAATAAAAAGGTACTAAAATATTTTTAAACTAACTTAACTAAAGTTTCACGAAGACGTAAATTTTGTTGTTCAAGTTGTTTTACTTTAAATGAATTAACACCATCTTCTGAATCATTTCCACTACCCTTTTCTAATTCTGCTTTCAACAGTTCTAAGTCTACAGTCAATTCTTCAATTCGTTCCTTAGCCTGATCTAACTCAAGTTGAAGGGTTTCAGCCTTAACTTCAGCCATTTCTTTATCAAGAGTTGCCATTTCCAAAGTTTCAGCAATTTCACTATATTCATCTTTGCCTTCTAAAGCCTCTAATTTTTCTAATTTAACTTGCTCTAATTCTTTTTTCAAAGCTGAGTGAGATTCCATAATTTTACTTTTAAATTCTGATGCTTGATCTAACTGAAGTTTCATCATATCAATTTCATGAGATTTTTCTTTAAGTCTTGCTAAAAAATCAAAATAGATAAAAAAAATTACAAATCCATTTTTTAATATTAATCTAATTTTAGTAAAAAAAAAAAATTTAATCAGTGTGAAGTATAAGACATTTTGCAAATAGCTATTACTATAGAAAACAGTATGATAATTTATATTCCGAAAAATAAAATTATAAATCTTCTTCAATAGAAATGTTTAGACTAAGGTGTCATAGTACATTTTTTTTTTTTTTTTTTTTAAATTTATAAATAAATGATTGAATTTTCATATTTACTGAAAACTTTACATAAATTAAAAATTAAAATTTTAGTATGTACCAATAAATAAAGGATAAAACATATTTTTACCTAAATTATTTCAGTATAATCATTTTAAATTTTAACTTTATTATTAATACTTTAATTCATTTTAACATTGTATATTTACTTATTATGTTAACATCATTACTTAAAAAATTAAATAATTTTCCAATCCAATAAGAGTTAAACTTGACTCTTATTAGTATCATAAATTATTTAGTTAAATGACATATTTACTTTTAACAACATCTAACTTTTCAGATAAATCTTGAACTTGATCTTTTAGCCCTTGAATTTCAGTAGCTTCAGCAGCTACCAAAGTTGATCTTTGAGTAGGAGTAGATACATTTGAATTAGGTGTAGCAGACTGACCTATAGTGTAGTGTGATTTAAGAGCTTCAACAAATTCAGTCTACATTATTTAAAACATCAAATTATTGTAAGTTAATAATTATTATAGTTGAATGTACACAAATTACAAATGATTGAATACTTTGTCTATGATAATCCTTCCCAAATTTTAAATATGTGAACTCTAACAAAACTGATAAATTGCATTTCACAAACTCAGAAAAATATGAAATTTTCTAATTCTATTATGGATTGGCACATAAGTTATCAGCTGATATGTGTAGATAAATTATGGATTCTGATGACATAATAAAATTTTAGGTTAAATAAAAAAAAATGTCAAAATGTTCATGTATTTAAATTACACGCTACATGAATTATAATATTATATTATGAAACAAATTATTGAAGGGATAATAAAGTTATATAAAATATATATATATATAATAGTAAATGTTTTATTTATAATATTTTGAGATTTTTATTATTTATCAAAATTAATGTAGGGTTTTTCATTTGTTAATTATAACTTACTTCTGCATTATATTATTATTGATTGAATTTGAAAGTATATATTTGTATAAATTTGAATTGGATTGGATTTTTTTTTTAAAGTATTATATAATATTATTAACTTTTTATACAATTAAATTAAACATACACATTTGTACTTGTATGATATGTCGGAGTTTGTGAAATGTATTATAGCAGTTTTGTCAGAGTTTAAATACAGCCCAAATTGTTATGTTTTTAAAATATGTCATTTATAACAGACAATATCAAGCTTATCAAAAAATAATACATTAAACAATTATGTTAATTTTTAAATAATTTTGTAATAGACATCTTGACTCAATATTATATTAAATTTATTTATTTATTGTTTTTAAAACACAGTTATGAAGTGAAGTTAGTTTTAAAAAAAGAGTATTTTTCTTTTTATTTCTAAAAGCATTCCATTTCCATACCTTTTGCCCGTGCACTATTTATATACAACACATAACATACAATTATTTTAATCAACACTCTCTTAAACAGATGGTTAGTCTAACGCAATATTGAGGAAAAAATAAATTTTCCTTGAACGAAAATTCTCTCTTCCATTGAGCTTAGAGTTTTTGAATTAACATATTATAACAATATTAATTAAAATTATAATTTCCCTGTTTGCTAATGACTATAACTTAATAAATCAATATTTTACTGTGTAAAAAGAAATAAAATAATGGCACCTAATTTATATTAAATATTTAAATAAATAGATTTAAAAAAAAACAAGACAATACTTCTGGCATTTCAATTTACTTTTAAATTAAAATGATTGAATATAAAAATCACCAGAATATTTTAATCATAAATTCACCGATTAAGGATAAAAAACCATTATATACAGAATATAGACTATGATAACAATTAATGTTTATAAAACTTAATAATAATTCTTGGATTTATATTTTAAAACACACTATAAAAATACATTACAAAAAAGTTAGAACACAAGAAAATCCCACTTAACTTTCAACTTTTCAATAAAATAAAAATTACTTCAGGATTAGATATATCTTTTAACAGTGTCAATGATTTGGTTATTTGTGTTTCAACAGATGATTTCATTTTTGGTGTAATTAATTTAGATAACCGACTTGGTTTTTCACTACTTGGTAATTGCTAAAAAATAATATACCTTTACAAAAGACTAGGTAATAAAATAAACTTTAGCAAATAATAAGAATTAATTGAATAGAGCCATATAACAAGAATTAAATTAATTTCATCATATTTTAGTTCAAAAAATTTCATGATTACATTTAAACATATAAGTACAATTTAAAGGGAAAAAATGAAGTGACCTTAGTGCTGAGTCAATTTTTATTCAAATTATTTGTAAATATTAATAATAAAAAAAACTATCAATGTAGTCAAACAGATTAGTAATTGTAAAACCAATAAAATTGTATTAAGACTCTAATACTAAAATGTAAATGTTAAAAAAAAATACCTCCACAAAGGATGATCGCTTTGGAGTTGTTTCAACTTCTGTAAATGAAGTTTGTGACAATGTTCTAGATGGTGCACGCATGGATGGTTGTGATGGTGTTCGGGTGGGTAGAGCGCGAGAGGGAGGTATTATAGATGATTGTGAAGGAGTGCGATTGCTTCCAACCAAAGATGACTGAGAAGAAGTGCGAGACACTGGAGATGTAAATGTATCATCTTTATTTTTAGAACCCATTGTACTTAGTCTACTAGTTCCAGATAACGACTGTCTAGAACTAAATAATAAATTAATACATTTAAAAAATGTATTAACATACATATAAATTTGACTTACACATTTGCATCTATCTTTTTTCGTAAGCTAATTAGTGTTAAAGATAAACACTTAATATAAAATATTTTTATGATAACATTTTAAATAATATTTAAAATACATGCCTACTAAGTCTAGACTTTGCTGATTTTGATGCCAAAGATTCTGTACTAGTAGCCATATCAAAACGAGTTCCATTTTCACCAATGAGGGTTAGATGAGATTGTCTTACAAATATGCCATGATTTTCTTCACACTAAAAAGCAGAAAACATACAATTTAAATTATTAATTAACATATTTTCACTTATAAAATATTATTATAATATAAAACTGAAGTCTCAATACCTCAAAATATGTTTTTGAAATGCCTTGACGATTTTTAATAATTCCATTATTTTTCCCTTTTGGTTCATCTAATATAATACCAACCCATGTTCCAGTTTCAAAATGAGTTGTTCCGATAAAAGCTACATTGCCTTGTATATTTTTTCCAGTAAGTTCAACTCGATTTCCAACCTCTAACTTTGGCATTTTAACAAATTAATCTACTTAAAACTATTTATCAAATTTTAACTACAAAAGAATTTAAGTTATTTAGAATGAAACAATATAATTTTGAATAATAGTTAAACTAAAATAAATTTGAAAACGCATCACAAATAAAAATAATATTAAACTAGTTCTCATAAAAATTTTACTTTGGGAATACCAAAATTAATTTTATAAAAACAAAACGTAATATTTTTATCAACTTTTTAATTTTATTATATTATCAATTTCTTTTTCGTGAAAATGATATCAAATTTTAATTAACAGTTATCGTTACCAGGTGTAAGTTCTACATCGTACTTATACCACAATTAAGTTAAAACCAGATCGTTCAATTCGGAATTAACTGACAATTCAAACCTGCCACAATGCAGTGTCACTACAATAACCAAACTTAGTTATTGTACAACATCTTTTGCTATAATTATTACATCAAATAATTGATTATGCATGTATACATGAATGCTGGCCGACCCCAAGTAGTTGGAATTAAGACGAGGAAGAAGAAGAAGATGTATACATAAATGTCAATGCATATTAATGAAATTTCAAGAAATAGTCAAAATTTGAGATACACAGAAAGTGCATCATTTGGCTTTATCTTTTTCTGTGCTTATACGATAATTAAAAGAATGGATGTACTATGTATAATGTGCAATCAATTTTTAATAATAATATTCTAAAACTTCATCAAATTTAAGATAACACAATGTACATTAAAATAAAAAAACAATAGCTTAGTGGGCTTATGGTACAGTGGAAACGTGGCATAGTTTAAACAAGTATAAATAATTCTGACAGTGATTAAAATCACTATCATAAAATACGCTTCAATGCATAACTGTACATAATGTATACTTTTATGAAATTGGTGGAAACTTTTTCTGATATAAAATATATTCTGATTAGTAATTCGTAGATTTATAAGTTATACATAATTAAATAATGAGTAATTTATAGTTTTTATAATAGTAATTAATATTAGGATAAAATTGATACACAATATTATATTATTGTAAATTTTATGGAGAAAATATAAAGAATTATAAAGTAATAGTATATTTTGTTATTTTTATGGCAAACGTATATAAAAATTGAAGTACTTGATGCAACATTTTTCAGAAACTAATTTTAATATAATTAGGTCTAAACTAATCTACAAAGAATTTTCATCAGTAACAAAAATATATATATTCGGAACCTATATTAGTACATTATAGGATATAATTATACAGAATATAATACTGAATATTTTAATTATAGTATCTATTTAAACACCAAAAGTTTCATGGAAATGATACCTATGATTTTTATTAAAATGATTTATTATTAATAGGAATAGAAAAAAGTAATGACAAATTTAATTAAAAATCACAACTTAAAAAACCGTTGTTTTTACACCAAAATAATATTATTTTGTTTAACTTCAGGAACCGTTAACATACAAAAGACAAGTCGATAGGACAATTTTTTTTTCTTTAACTTATAGTATGTTCACATAAGTTTTATTTTAATATATGTTTAAAGCTCAGAGTATTTACGAAACGTTTTCAAAACTTAAATTAAAAAAGTTAAGTTTTTGTGCAAAAGTTGCTAATTTAAATCCTCCCTGAGGGTATATAAAAAGTCAGATTTTCTAAAAAATTATACTAAATGAAAGCAAAATATTTAAGGTAATTATAAAAACAAAATATTTTGTTTCGTTCATTTTTAAACAAGTTATGGCAGTTAAAAAAAAAAAGTCAAAATTTAATGATTTTAAAAATCAACATTTTTTTGTTATTTCCATTATTTCCCTGTAAATGGTGGAAATACGAGTGGATTTTTTTCAATTTCAAGGCAATGTCTTCAACAAGTTAGGATTTGTAATCTTTTGACGTATCGTTGAAAGATATCGGTCCAGCAAGATCTGAGAGCGAGTGACGAAAGACATAAAAAAACACATTTTAATAATATTAGTACTTAATGATATAATAATACTATAATTCAAATAAAACACAATAAATAATGATTTATATTCAATTGAATNCTTTTTAGCTTCCCATCAAAGCTAACAAGAATATATTTACACAGAATAAAATCAATGGACTCTTGTAAAAAATTACAAGGTGTATATAGGAAGGTGATTAGAATAAGTCCATCATTTTTATGTAGGTAAATCACTTTTGTACTAAAATTGTGTGTACCTTTATCAAAAGTAAACTAAAAATTTTAATTATAGTTTTTATGTTTTTTTTTTTATACTTTTTGAACGGGTTTAACACTTTACATAAATATTTAAGTAATTAATATATTTAATGATATAATAATACTATAATTCAAATAAAACACAATAAATAATGATTTATATTCAATTGAATAATATTTTTAAATATTTCATATAAAAACTTTCAAAATTCATTCATTTTGAATAATTTATTCTATTGTACTTTTTGATACATATACACAAACGGATAATTAAACAAAAAAAGAATCAATTAACATGATTATGAAGTTTTATTACCAATATACACATTAATCAAATTAATTATACATTAATTACGCAATTAATAAATTAAAATTTTATTAAAATTGAGTCCAGTGCAAAAAATGACTTCATTAAATGATTTAAAACTTGTGAATGTATTTTATAATTTTGTAACTATACTTTATATCTATTGAATAAATTTAAGATTTATTAAAATACAAATATTATTTTTATTAATTTACAATAAAAAAACTAATCAAGGAAAATCCTTTGGTATTTTAAACATCTTACAATCTTCATCTTTGTTGGTAATTTTTTAGTTATTGCAGATTTTTACAATACAAACCTAAACCAATTTACTAATTATCATATAAAATAAAATTAATTGACGAGTACAATTTTCATAATATATAGATAGTCAATAAGTAAGGAAATGGGTTTATATTGTTCTGATTGTTTATAAAAATCGACCTGTTTCCTTTCTTACTTTCTTATTTTCACTCAACCGGCAATAGTTCTTATCACGACAATAAAACTGATAATATCATTATCTACAATAATATGGCTACCAACTTCTGTTTTTAATAAGAGTTTTCAAGACTTGATATTAATTTATAAATGTTATGAAAACTTAAATACTTACTATTGTTTTATGTTTGATGTATTTTGTAAGAGAAGTTATCTGTTATTCTGTTTCTTTGTTAGTTTAAAAGAATTTTTTTATTTTACTTCTTTCTATAATACTCAAATTTTTATATAAATTATTATTTGATAGATAAAAAGACTGATGAGAAATTTTTCTATAAATGTTAAAAATTTTAATGATTACATGTGTTCTTATGAAAATACTAATTATAATTTAAAAAATTCAACCGTCCTTATAACATACACATTGTTACTTTTTACAATATAATATTATTTATATTATAAATCTACATATTTGTATACATTATTTTTTACGCTCATTTTATATTTTATATTTTGTTGAGATTCGTTTATTTTGGTTTTAAAATTTTCGTTACTATAGTAAATGTGCAACAAAATCTGATCCCCTGATGAAGGCTCGTGTTCATATCGTGTTATCTTAGTGCTCATAACAATCAATCACAAATTTTCAAAAAATATACGAGATTGTACTCGATATGATTATTTTCCGTAGACAACTACGTTGCAATAAATTATTACACTTAACAAATTTAATTATCTTAATAAAAATAAATTCTGTATCACAAAGATAAAACTGATTGATTGACAATTATAATTGCTTTCAATTCTTCGAGGGAATGAGATCATTAATAAATTAAACTTAACTTAATTTAAGTATAATATTTTAAGCATGCAAAGAGTGTAAGGTCCCTAAAAATCTTGAGATCCCAGTGTTATGTACTGGGATGTAAGGGATATTTACTCATCTTAAGGAATAATCCTAAATAACATCAGTTTTTACTTTATTATAGTATAACTCAATATTTATTATTTATTCGTTCGATGAGCTAAGTAAATTTTTCAAATATTATAATTTATAATGTAATTGTTTCCAGAATTAACTATATAAGAACTCTTGAACTATTACAATTATCCAGTTCATTTATAGTATTCGGCTTTAATAAGTTAAATTGAAGCTCAAATTTAAATCATCTGAGATATTGCACATGGAAAATTTTTGCTTAGGTAATAACTTTTAAATTTAAGGATATTGTCATATCTATAATATTTTAGTTTCTTATTACTGACTATTGTAAAATTCTTTGAGGTATAAAAATCAATTATTTATTTTAATTTAATTTAGGTAAATATATGAAATAAATTTTAGCAAAATGATAATGAAAAAAATAATGCGAGGGCGTCGCCCCCACATTAAAACTATTTAAATAATAAATGCGTAATTGGGGATTTCCAATAATTATATCTACCATTCAATTTATATAAATATAAAATTATTATGTAATACAATGTACAATGTTAGCTTACAATAAAATTTAGATGAAAAATGCGTGTATAAAATAAGTTATGCTAAATTTAATTTGAGTTTTCGGTAAATTTTGTAATTAATATTAGCGCCTACATCAGTTAACAGCTGTATTTTTCGTTCTGGATATGTATCTAACTTCATATATGTAATGACGACACGACCAATTTCTTTGTAGTTATTACACATTTCCTATTGAACAAATCATCTTATCACAGTAATCATACTTAATAATCGTCTTTCTCTTTTTTATTGCAATTTTTCTGTGGATAATTGTTAGTAAATTTTATTATTATTATTTGTTTTTGATTGTAATTTATAGCACGTTATTATTTATAAGATTAAGATAAAAGAATCAAAATTTTAAACATTTTTGCTCCCTAAATGTTTTAAATGAGATTCTTCCATTTATGTAATTCCATTATAAAAGTAAGTCTATGTCGATTTTATTTTATCGCTATATCATTATAAGGTTGATGACAATTTTAAGTCGCAAAAAGTGAAGGCTAGGTTTCTAATTTAATTGAAGAGCCAATTTTTAATGGTTTTGAAATCTAAAAATAAGGTCATTTACGTTGATAATTTTGAAATTTATTTCTATTGATAGGTTTACTCTATATATTGATAATATTTTAAATTAGATTATAAATTGAAAAAAAAGTGTAGCTTTATTAGAATTACAATGGTTTTAGTATCACTGTTTAATTTTTCATTGTTTTATTATTTAGTGTTATGAGTCGTAATTTTGGATATTAAAGGATTCCATTTATTGTGAAGTTGGGTGTTTATTTGCAAAAATGACTTCCCAAAACACTCTGAAGTGGTCTTGCGATATATGCACTTATGATAATTACCATTCATCTCTTAAGTGCGTTATGTGTAGGACCCCTAAAAGGCAAGTATCTCAAGCTCAAGACATTTATAGCTTGCGTGATGAAGCACAAGTAGAACCACAAACACAATTAATTGAAGGTATGTCAATCTTTGCTAATTTTGAATTAATTAATCTATTTAAAGAATTTTATGCTGATTTTATGTACAGCTACTGGTGAAATTAGTAAATGTGAAAAAATAACTGAAAGTAATGTTGTTGGTGCATTAAACGAACAATTCTGCAACGATTTAAAAATAAATGACAGATCTAATTCACCAACAAATGAAGAGGCTTCATCTAGTTTAGATGTTCGTGCACTTGCTAAATGGTCTTGTTGTGCTTGCACATACCAAAATTGGCCTAAAAGTTCTAAATGTGTTATGTGTGGTAAATTAATATCTTAATTTTGTTAAAAGTAAATTATTAATTATTTATATGAATATATTGTAGGAACAAAGGGACCACGTAGAACTTCTCCATCTCCTGACCATGCTATTTGTGAGACACCTACTATTATTACAAAACGAGTTAAATCACCAGAAAAAGATCTTACAGCAACTATTAACACAGACTTAAATATTTGTACATTAAAGAGGTAAGTTTTTAAGTATTGTACATTTCATAAATAATATAATTTTACAATTTTGGTTTTGTATTCAAAACTATTGCTAAAATGAAAAATTGTAATTTTTTTCTTTTTTATTGAATCAAAATCATAAATAAGATATTAAGAACAATTTATACTGATATAATTTTGAAAATACAATAGTTAAAAATATTAATAATAGTTTAGTATTGACCTCTTAAGAACTATTTAGTCTTAAATTAGACAAAAATATTATTTCTTTGATATTTATTGTTGATTTTTATTTTAATTTCTCACTAAGCTATCAATTAGATAACTTCAACTACCTTAGGAATAACTATTATTTGTTTGATGTCGCTATATTATTTTATTAATTCTTTAAATGAAAAATATTTAATTTTTTTCATAAAAAATTGATTGTATAATAAATTGTTTATTAATATCTACTAAATATTTATAGGAATTTTTAGAAAACTAAACATTTTTATGAGTGGCACATAACTCTTTTCATTGTTGTTTTCTATATATTGCTGTATTTAAAGTATATTTTTATTTTGTATTTTAAGAGTATATGTATGCAGTTATAAGGTATTTTTACTATTTTTAAAATGTACCTTTATTAAGCCTTTTGTTCTAATTATTTTTTAGTATAATTTACTCATTAGGGTTTTTTTTATTTTAATAAAGTTTTTTAAATATAAACAATATAAGAAATATCTTGCACTACAGTCAGAGTTTTGGTATATAATTTTGTTTTATTATAGGTCTTCATCAAGAAGACGTTTGGATGAAGTGAATAGCAACTATGATCGTGCATGGCTTGCAGCATGTGTTGGTGTAGTTCAAGGTGATTGGAGTCCTATTGCTGCTTATTTACAATCTGGAGGTGATCCAACAAGATCTTTAACTACTAATGAAGTAACATTACTTAATAGACCATCGGCATTTGATACTGGACATACATTAGTTCATTTAGCTGTAAGGTAAAGAACTACATTTTTTACATTGTGCAAAATTTAATAAAAGAAAATTTTAAGTTAGAATTTTCCAAACAATTATTTTGTCTTATAAATTAAGATACTTACAGGAGGTTTGATACATTTGAAAAAAGTTTTAAAATTATTTTATTATTTTTAAAAAGTTAATGAAAAAATCTAATTAAGGTTAATTCAAGGGTACTTTTAATATATACATTTTATAAGTTGTTTTATTTTAATACATTTTTTTTTTTTTAATAGATTAAAACTATTAATTATTATTTCATAATATCACTATTATTGTAAAATATAATAGTCTGGAAAACCCTCTTGATAAACATAAGTGTATCTGGATGGTCTTTGTGGAAATTATGCCCACTCAATTTTTTTCATAGCTTCATTTATAAATTAATGTATCTTATTATAATTATTAATAATTACAAAAAATATTTTTATTTTTTATTAGGTTTCATCGCGAAGAAATACTTGCAAATCTTTTAAATGAAATAAATGCTACTAGTACCTCATCAACCATAAAACGAGTCCCATCCCACGTGGCTCATCAGCTAGCTGATGAAATAGGAAGGCATTTTCTCTCAACTATTCGTGTAAGAAAGTTATTAATGCCTTGTCCTTTTGTAACTGAGTTTGCAACATTCTCTTTACCATATGGTAAGTTATTGTTTAACTATTTTTAATAATAGTTTATAATATAATTATAAATCAATTTTTAAATTATTTAAATGTTTTAGAAATTGAAGAACTGCCTAGACCTGTACAAAGACAGCTACTTGATGAATTACTGGACCGTAATGTTCAACAAGAGCTAGAAATTGAAGAAGTACCACCTGTAATTAATTGGTCAACAGATATTTGTGATAGTTTATGTTCTAGGCTGTATGCCCTTTGGAATCGTTCAGCTGGTGATTGTTTATTAGATTCACTGATGCAGTCAACTTGGGGTATTTTTGATAAAGACAATGTACTTAGAAAAGCATTAGCTGATTGCTTGCATGAATGTAATATGTTGTAAGTGTATGGAGATAACATGTAAATAACGAAATTCATGATAAATTTTAACAAATTACAGATTTTATCCAAGATGGAAAGAATATGAAGCATGGCAAGCCAAACAATTAGAATTTTGTTTAGATGAGTATCAGTGGGCAGAAGATTGGGCTGCATTAGTTTCACAAGCAGAGAGACCTGGTTCAAGTCTTGCTCAACTTCATGTATTTGCCCTTGCTCATGTTATGCGCAGACCAATAATTGTGTATGCTGTTAAATATGTCAAAAATTATCAAGGTGATAGATTAGGTTATACCAACTTTGAAGGTAAAAAAATGTTTTATATATAAATTTATACCACCTATATTATATGTATAATTCTTTTAAAATATTTACAGGAGTTTACTTACCTTTATTGTGGGAGCCCAGTTTTTGTATCAAATCTCCAATCACTTTAGCTTATACTAGGGGACATTTTTCTTCATTAGTACCTGTTGAACCATTACCACGCGGAAAAAGTACTACATACTTACCTCTTGTTGATCATGATCACAAACTGTTACCAATTCATTTTGTTACAAAATCAGAAGTAATTATAATAGTTGTATTAGTATTTTATTATTATTATGTTTTTTTTATTTATACGTAGATGGGTCATGAAGAAAATATCTTACGACAATGGCTGGATGTCTGCTTAACAGATAATGGTTTATTACTAGCCAGGCAGCGATTGCATAAACGCCCATTGTTAGTTGCTCAAATGCTTGAAGAATGGTTAAACTATTACAGGAAACAAGCGTAAGTGTGATGAATTATTTTTAATTATTATTTAAAATATTAAACTAAAAATTTAATTTTACAGTCAAATGACAATTACACCTTTTTCAAGACCTATATCAATACAAGATTATTCTAGTGAAGGAGATTCAGATCAGGATTAGTGATAAAACAATTGAGTATCATTAGTGTAATGAGTTTCCTATGTTTGAAATATTAAATAATGTACAAATAAATTTTAAATATCTCAATAATTGTATAAACTTTATTAGTTTTAAATGATAGAATTTTCTTGATTTCTTTTATGAATACATAAATTATAAATTAATTATTATAAGAATTTTTTCATCTTTTTAACAGGGTTAATAATAGTATATTTTTTTAGTTACTATTTCAATTTAACACATTCTTTGAAGTGTGTTAACTTATATCTATATATGTTAAATAAAGTTAAAAAAATTAAAAAACAAGATAATATAAGTATCTTAAAAGAATCATCTACAAAAAAATATTGATTAAGTAAAACTTGTCTAATATTATTCGGCTTACAAAAAATATATTTTTCTTATATTAAGTAGCTTATGTACTAAACATCTTTGTTATTATTTTAAAACATTTAAAAACAGTAGGTGGGTGATATATATTTATGGACTAAATAAATTAAACCATAACTTTTAAACAAAAATCTATGTATTTCAGATATTTTATTATTATAATTATAGAATTTGTTTTATTCGTCATAATCTACAAATTTAAAGTTACTTAGTTATTATCTCTAGATAGGTTTTTTACTCACAAACTATTATTATGGTTCTAAAGCACAATTATCAATCAAATTTACATAACTATTAACTAAAATCTTTAAGTATAATAAAACAATAATTAAGAAACAATTCTAGTCATTGTAGTTCTATAAATACTTTCTGATACTTTATTTTAGTTTTCACATTATTCATACGAAAATTGTAATAAATTTTTACCCAAAATATACTAGTCTTCAAATGAAAAAAAATTTTAATTAAAAAAAATATAAATATATATCAGCAAACATTTTCAGTTTCCATAATATTATTTCATTTTAAATTAATCTAAAACACTGCCAAAATTTGATTTGCCTGAAAAACAATTAAAATATAAAAATAACTAGAATTAAATATTATTTTATATTTTTTGTACTTATAATCTTTAGTATCATACTAACATTTTGATTTTTTTTTCATGTTATTAATTTTAAATAGTTTTAAAATGTACATCACAAATAAAAAAAAATGTTTCAAATAATCTGAATTTTAGAAGGAGGCACATTTATAAATTTAAATAAAGATACAGATAAATGTATTTTGTTCTTTTTATTGTAGTAATAATTTAGCAGACAAAAAAAAAGTATATTATATAAAAACATTTTAACTCTTAAATTTATTTTGAAAAGTATGTATTTTATAATGAAATATTAATACATGTTTAGATTAATAAAATATTTTAATTTTAGAAAAAAAATTTTGCCTAGCATACATTTTTAATTTTTATTGTTACATAATTTGCTTAAATCTAAAAATTATTATGATATATAGAAATATTAACTTAAAAACTAGGTATTTCTATTACCCATATAACTGGCTACTCTTTTTCTTTTCTTTTTTTAATATTAATGCACTTAAAATGTTCAATTTTGTTTTAATTAATGAACAAACTTTGTGTTAAACCATAATTGCATAATGCTTGAAATGTGATAATATTATGTAAAAATTAATACATATTTCAGTTATAATTGTTAAGATTTATTTGTAAATTTAAAATGGTTGTGGACAAAAACCATGCACCTGGTCTGATATTATATTTACTTATTAATTTGTAATGTATCTTACTTATATGTTGTTCTGTATTTAAAATCATAATACAAATATATTTTTATTAATGTTATTATGATAGTGAAATATTGCTTTAAGTTACTTGATTAATATTTGTTGATATGTTTACTTTCATGAACTAAGTCTATGTTTTTGGTATTTTTAGTATAGTTTTTAATATTTTAGTCAGAAATGATTTGTAAAATTACCTATGCTTTAATCTTTAGTCAATGCTATTGTTTTAGTTATGCTTATGTACCATATGTTTTTATATGTTTGTTTTCTTTTAATTTTGGGTTTAAGATTGTTGGTGTCACTTTTCATAAAGTAATTAGATTGGGTTTTTGTTAATATATCTTTATTTAGTTGTTACAAAACAAATAAAATTTTAAATGTTTATTAAATTCAAACATTTCATTTGTTTACATTATTCCTATTCCATATTTCCATAGTTATTCTTGTTCAAAACAAAAATTTTAACTCTGCAAGATAGTAAGGTAACAATTGTTTTAACCACAAATTTATTGATATAATGAAAATATGAAACGTTTTCTAATTATATGAAAATTTAAATAGCTGCACCTTAAAAAAAAACTAGATTGAATTACTTGTTAATTTTTAATAGTATTTAGAAGTATCACCTTTCTAAGTTTGAATTGTAAGACATTTTGAAGACAAAAACTTAAATTTTTTGGTTAAATAATTTGTAATAAGTGAAAAATTTTAATATGCAATATTTATAAGGGATCGGATTTCTTTGATAACCTCACTCCTGAGAGACACTAATGTGCTATACATATTATAAAATCACCAAAAATATGTTTAGAATATCTATTTGCACAGGGGCATATTCACATATTTTCTGCCTATAGGCATTAAAAATTGCTTCCCTTCATTACGTTATGACAGAGGGGGCTCATTTTTATTTATTTTCGCCATAACACTACTAATTCTTCTTCTTCAAAAAAAAAAAGTATTTAAAAATATTTTTAAAGCAAATTTATGTTTATAAATAAATCATAAAGTAAATTGCTTGTAGCTATTAATATACATATCATAATTACACAATAAATGAATACGATTATGTTAATTATTAAGAAGTCAATATGTTTTAACAACAATAAAAATATAAATTTGTTGGCCATCAATATTTGCCGCCCCTTAAAATATGCCGCTGTAGGCAGTTGCATATAAATACGTCGCTGTTTATTTGAAAAATATAGCATTAACCAGAATTAGAATTACTTATAAACTTATATTCTCAGATTTGAGACGGAAAACTCATAAATATTATACAATAAAAAAATTTTGCGTACTCTTATTTGGTAAACTTTAATATCAAGATAAACAATAACTTTTTTATTGTACAAATTTTTTAACTGAAAATTATTATTATATATTAATCTGTTGTAGTTTCGTTATTTTCAAACATTTTGTACGTACAAAATGTAAATTTTAATAAAGAAATAATAATAAAAAATTTTTATTATTCTAAATTAAATACTTGTATGTAAGTTTTAAGAAAAATGAAGTTTTGAAGGTGACGTGTTACGCTCTTGTAATATGAGAACATACCATATATATATTTTTTCTTGTACATTGCCTTTAAAATAATTTTAATAGATTAAATGTAATTTATTTAATGTTTTGTATAACGAATTTCGTTATTATTTTAATCTAGTAGTGGGGGAGGTCGTTACTGTGACGAGCAAAACAGAAAACTCCCTACAACCCACAGGTCTAATATTCACCAGTCGTAAAGTGTGCGTTTGTTGAACTCGTTATAGTCGCCGTTCGTTAATAATGTTTATGACAACACTTTATTTAATCATATAAAATAAAAATAAAAACACTAATATTGAACAATCAAAATTCATACATTTTTATATTTATGTTCTAATTCTGAATTTAAGAATAACAATTCAGGTTTATACAAGTTATGAATTAAAATTCGTTAAATCGCTACATAAACAACTCATAAAATGTAAGTATAAATTTTTAAAACTAAATCAGTTATACACAAAATGTAAACTTAAAACTAAAATACTTATTAATTTGATTCATTGAATGAAGGTCAGTAATTATTTTATAATTTCAATTTTTATAAAACCTTGAATTTTTTTATAAAATTTAATTACTTTATAATTTAACATATATATATATTAAATAATGAGTATTTGCCTACAATAATAGTTGATGAAGTGTATCTTTAAAAGTCAAAAGCGTTTAATGAAGTTTTAACCTATAATAATTGTTAATCCTTATAGTTTAACATTTTGTATATAAAAAAAAATAATTGTCTACTGTCACTATATTTTTCCCAGGATGACATTTTTTATACAAAAATAACTAAGTACCTGTGTATTTATAAATTTCTAGCAAAAAAAAAGTCATGAGATCTGAACTTATCAAACTCCATCTTGTTAGGGTTTCTATCCTTAATTTGAAATGTTTCAGTCAAAATGATATCTTTTATATAAAATTATAATACACTCAATATGTTAAGCCTTTTATCATTTTTACTGTATTTATGTTTAATTTTAAAACAAATTAGATTTTTTATGTAACATGAATATTTTCAAATTTTTAAAATAATATTCCCAGAAATTTGATTAAATTGACTCAAACCTTTATTCTCTGGAAATATAGGCGATTATAAATTTTCAATTATGGAGTTTATAACTTTAATGGATCAGTATGTGCTTAGCATTGATAATGGTAACATTGTTCTCGATATACGTATACGCGATTTCTTAGTAATATTTTTGTGGTTTTTTGAGTTAAATATTTTTAATATAATCTTAATTTTAAATAATTAGCCACAAATGATCAATTTTTATTTTTACTATTAATTTTATTTTATTTAAATCATCATAAAATTCTAAACTTTGTGAATGAAATGCATATTATTGTGATCTAATCATATTAAAACTAAAATCGGGTTGGGTTTCAGTACTTGAATTTCGTGATTCAAACAGATCGATTGCCTATAGGCAATGTGTTGAGCGCTCCCACGATCGTTAACTGTGTTAGGATTTATCTCATTTTTACTTTCCATAATAAATGAAAAACACCCAGTACGTGATACTGTTTATTGTTCTGTTTCACAATTTATTAAAATTCGATGAGATAAATCCTAGCGAGTCTACATCGTCAATTTGTATAACTAGATCTAACAAACACGAAAACAATTTTTTATATTCATTTTTAAGTTTCATGGTTTATTTTCATGTAATCATCTAAAGTGTAATTTAACAACTACAACTGCATTGAAATAGAAATCCTTATGGATATTTCTATAAATTTTTTTTACGAGCAACGCTTATTTGAATTACTTAACCAAGTCTAAATTCGTCTTACATTCACACCAAAGATAAACGTCTACTAAATAGAATGAGGTCAACATAATCGATCTATCGCACTTTTTATAATGTCACGCCAATTCCGATATGTAATCTTTATTGAAATTTCCAGCCATGTTATTGTTCAAGAACAAAACCAAAATTTCGATTTGCTGTTATTGTTTTATGAAATGTTTGGTATTGCTGCTATGATATATACGTTTGCCTCCCTTCAAGCCTGACTGGAGACGACACCCGTAGTATTTTACAAAATTCACTTTGCCCATCACTTGTTGAGTACATTAACCTTGACCGTATATTATTTTATATGCGTCCTAGTCGCACAGGTATACGGTCACTACAGTGTGTTATAGGCTCCATTTTATGAACAAAGAGATTACTATCTAATACGACTACATACTGAACAGCTGACATTTTGAATAGCGCATTAATGGTAAAACATTACATGCAGCTGCAGGGTGTAAAGGGACGAGAAAGTCAACCAATTAGCTGTCTGTAAAACTGATGTATTAACACAAAACTGACTAGACTGAGACAAAGTGTTCTTTAATTTTACATTAGTTACAACATTGTCGGTTACTAAAAATATTGAAAACATACAATTAAATAAAATTTTTCTAACAAAAAAACTGTGTTTTTATTTACATGACTATGAATGTATAATAGTGAATAACGCATATCTCTTATCATTCTTAAAATGTATTCCAATAATACTATTTTAACGGTAAACAGTGAACGCACGACTCCATCAATAATGATTCAATGACAATCAGTAGTTCTTACCTAATATTTACTCATAGGTTACTGTTCTCCAAATAATTAAGAAACAACACGAAGGTTTTAAGTAATTGCTCTAAAGTTTATTTTATTTCTTAAAAGATGACCATTTCGTTTTCGAAAGTAATTTAGTTTAATAATCAAAGTGACTAGTTTCTTTGTTTATAGAACAAACGAACTGTCTTAAAACTTGTTTTACAATAAAATTATTTATATTAGCTCTTTTATGCGAGTATCGTCAAATTGCGGTCTTAACCGGCTTTCATCAACAAAGTAACTTAATGCTTGTACATTTAAATACTTAGGTATTTTATGACACTACGTTGTTCAGAATTCCAATAAAATCCACTAAGAAAATGACTTAAAAAATCTAGGTCAATCAGATAGTATTATTTTTTATTTACAGCGAAAACTAGTGGGCCTTAAAAAATTTATTTCTATTTGTTGTCTACATGTAAAGGTTATTATAAATAATTTAAAAAAAACAACAAAATATTTGACTTTCATGAAATGGTTTATGAGAAGGTTCATGAAAAATTAAGCTTTTGACTTTTTATTATTTGTTTTTTCTTCTTTAGTCCCTTTTGTTATACCATTCACTTCTATACTCTTAAACTCTTTACTATACGTCTTAAACATTCCACAAAGACTAATACCTCTTTTTCTTTTTAAAAGTTCTTTAAATTCTATTTCAGATAAAATTTGTATGTTATTTAATCAACTTTATGTTAATATTATTATTACTATTATTTATTTATTTATATAAGTTTCAAACGGGACAAGCCCAATTACAAAAAAATTTTAAGTAAAAGTAACATCATTCGTAACAATATTATTAATAAAGAAAAACAGTAAAAAAAAAAAAAAAAAATTAAAAGCTATAACTAAGAATAAAGTATTATAAATATAGCAACAATTAGTGCTTGTAAGACGATGTACAATGTAAGCATACCGTAAAGAAGAAATAACACAAAAATTAAAAATTAAATTTTAAATAAAACTAAAAAACGTGTGAATTATAAAATATAAAATTGCAATAAGTTTTAAATGAGTGGAAGTTTGGTGAGATGAATAAATCAATTTTTAAATTATTAACCGTTTTCATAATTCTGTTTATGGGAGAGTTACTAGCATAGTTCGTTGTTGTAGTGTTAATGTAAAATATTTTTATATTACGGGTGCTACAAGATGGTACATGAAATGAAAATCGATTCAAAAGTATCGGACAATCTATTTGACCAGCAAAAATTTTAAAGGTAAAATAAATATCTAACCGCATTCTTCGTAGTTCCAATGTCTCAAAATTCATAATTGCTAATAGAGGGTTTTATGAAGAATGAGGTTCTCTTGGTATTAAGCACTATTATGATCTCATTAGTTATTTATCTGTACAATACTATGTAATTTTTTTAAGTTTGTCTCGTAAATGTATAAAAAATAAAAATTATATTTAATTTTTATTAAAATGTACAAGATAATAATTTTAAAGCACTATCCGTTACAAGTATTTTAAGGTACCTATAAAACAGGTTTAGATATATAAAATTTTTTTAGTAGTTTAAATTAATTAATTTAGTATATCTATATATATTATATTATACTATATCCATTTGAATTTTTATTTTATTCATAAAATATTTTAAATATACACAAATATGGTAAATTATAAAAAAGAGTTATGAAAAACTCATCACCGTGTTTCACATAGCAAATAACATGACACGCCTTAATGAATACACTATTTAAAAATGCACCGATAAAATGTTTTATGCGAAGTTAGATCAATGGTCATGTACAAGTCTACGATCAACCAGATAGAAGGTTTGCCGAATTAATTAGCTAAAAATGAGATAACTGTAGCAGGTCTCCTTTTTGCTTCAATTATTGCTTTTCAACTCACCTAACCTGTATTAGCAAGAACGTTAATATTTTGCAGTTCCTAACTATATAACTTGAGATCATTTATAGCAGTCGACTAATTCTTCTAAAGATAAAAAATACCCAGTCGACTTCTATAAAAATGTTGTACAAAGAGATTATTAAAATGTACTAGAAACTATATTTTTGTTTAATTTGCATCATAGAATAGAAAATTATTGAATAACTAAAAAGAAAAAATGTTCGATGTAAAATCGATTCTTATTTATTGTTATTTTGGTAATTGGTTATTTCAATTGCACTGTTTATAGAAATTACGTGATACTGCTCTAATGTAAGATGTTTAATTGAATTTTTACTTAATGTAGTCATCTCAAATGCAAAGCCAAAGAAAAATATTCAAATTTCAAAATACAATCAAATCGGTGCACGTATTATTGCAATATTAATATTCAATAAAATCACGAACAAGACTTATCCGATAAACATTCTTCAATATAAACGTAAAAACTAAACCACGTCATAAGGTTAATCGTAATTATAGCCGTGTTAATTATGGTGCTAATACTAATCGCACAGTAGATTAATAATATCAAGCAGAGACTTTCTGAAAAGTAAAAATTACTCAGTTATTAGTAATACACCTGGAACATAGTCATCAAGACAGCGGAGGATTTGAACACCTCCGTCCGGTTACTTGTACTTCCTCAATCTCATTCTTCACAGCGATGCTGTGAACTACACAGAACATCGGCGCATAAGTAGCAGCGTAATTTACCCGCCGGCATTAAACTATATTGACCCGATCGAAGCAGCCGACCCACTTACACTTGACAATAGTTTTTTTATACAGGCTGTAGTAATGTTCTTACATATTGAGACAGAGGTGTGCGATGCAGCGGCGACATCCCACGTTTGACTTTTATGCAACACCGATAAAAACCTTCCGTTTTTTTTTCACATCGCTTAACGAACATTGCTCATCGTTCATGCGCTCGTGTTTATAAACGCGTGTAAAATCTTCAAAGATATTGTACGTCCGTGAACAGGTCCATTGACCCATACCGCCTAGACACTCGCGTTAGCCTTCTATTATTTTTGCGTGCATAATTTTAGCTCTTGAAAAGAAAATTAAGTATGATTTTGAGTCTTTACGGATGTAGAACATGTCTACGTATTGTTATCATATCGTAAATAATTTATTTTTCCTTTGGTTCCGTCCCGAATCTAGTAACGAACAATTAGCACTAGAAAAAGTGAAATTTTACCGATATATAAGTAAATAATTGGACTGCAATCAAATACCAATGCGTACGATATTGTAATGATAATAGATTCAAACTTCACTCTAGAGTGTCTACCGTCTCGTATCGCATAGAAGTTGTTGGGAGCGCGCGTGAAAGTCATAATAATCCTAATTTGTTCATATTATTATATCATTATACCTACTTTCTTGTGAGCTTATTAAAGCGTGACAATATATAATGATTCCACGCAGCAGTTATGCAAATCATAATACTTTTTAGGGACCATATTTTTTAAACTTTTTTTTATCGTTTTTGTTAACGATTCGCGACCAATTACGCTTATTTAACTATGAATTGACTGAAAGTCATCTGCACAAAAAACATTTATGGCCGCTTAAAAACTGGAGCACTTGCTACAACAACAGTGAAATCTACTTTTGAAATATTTCCGGAGGAACAGAAAACAAATTTGTTTTGCATTTTCATGCAACAGAAAAGGACTTTTTTCTGAAAAAATTAATAAAATAAGCAAGCCATGAAAAATGTACAAATGTAACTATTTATTGTACCTCTACGTAAAGTGTATGTACTTTAGTAAATTATTCTTCCGAAAAAAGGGTACTTATTTAGCTGCTGCAGCGAGCCGTTCGATTCACAAGTATCTGTGAAACGATATTTTTTACTACCCGAGTACGGGTTTTCAAAATATTTTTCATTTAACCTTATTACGCGAAGCAATTGTATTTTGATCATTATCACGGGAGCTCGACAAAATTTAAACGCGCGATGACATCCGGATCAAATCGTAGCGAATGTATATTTCTTCTACGAAAGATGCATGTAGTTTGCACATTATTATAGAGCATTGGTCATTTGGACTCTACTTATTTTCCTTTCTATCCGTATCCATAAAATAGCTGTTGTACCAATACATACCAATGAACGCGCTGTTGCATATAACTAAAATAACAGTAAACACAATTTTCTCATCGATGTTAATTTTTATTGTAGTCGATTATTTACGTTTTGTCCTCTATGTTAATGTATTTTTATGAAACTTTGAAAGCACATGAGCTTTTGGGTACTGCATTGTCGATAACTTGTTATGTCCAGTACCTACACGTTCTTTGTACTGCTGTAAATGAGCAAATCACTTGTAAAACGTGCTGTATTATACTGACAGATCGCATCAAACACGTATATAATATAATTTAAAAACGTATTAAGGTCGTTTCCGCCGCATAGTCAGGTTACTGTGTTAATTATTTTTCGGACCATAGCTAATTTTTACAAGAGTAAAACTAGATACTCACTTAATCTGTCTATAATGCATAATACGCTGAAATGGAGTTATGCGAGCGTGATATTTTAAATAAAACCCCATGCTCATTCGGCAAATAAAAAAACATTTTAATTCGTGCAGTCCTACTAAAGAAGAAAACACTTTTTAAATTAACTTTAGGAGAACTTATAAATTCGAATAGTGTATGTTTTAATTACTAGACACGAATAATTACACAGCAAAAACAACCTCGACAAAACCAATTTTTGCTTGTATAGTTTGTCAAATATTTGAACAATAAAAGATAATTTTTGTGAACAGAAATTAAATTTCTTTTGTCAACCATTACAAAAATAAAAAATAAATCCTCTTATACTTCGATCGGAAACACAAAAACTTGATTTCAAAAATATTGTACACTTAAATTCACATTTTCTCTAATTAATTTCAACATCTATTAGATCTTTATTCATCTTATTAGAGGTCAACTTTACGATCCAGAACGTTTTTATTAATAGATATTGTTAATTATTAAATTGAAATAAACTCTATGAATATATTATTGTCGAACTTACTCGTGAAATTTTAATTACAACCATTAAAATAGCATAATTAATTACAAAAGAAAAAGCTTGTGCAAGATAGTGTAGTATTTGTTCTGATTTTTAACCTCATAACATTTCTTCACATCGAAACCAATAAATATTCGTATAATAGCTCAGACACAATTTTTAATTTCCATAGTGAATCCTAGCACGATTTGTTATTTATTTTCTAAGTAGAGAAAGGTGTAGACGTGTAATAATGGTGTATAACAATTGACATCGCGTTTATGACTAAAATAATAATATTTCAAGTTTAGTTTTTTGTTAGTCGCTGCGAGCGTTCTTATTATTTTTTCGATTACGATTAAGTTTTGCTCTAGACATTGAATGGTTTTTTCTATTTTCTGAGAATTATTTTTCGTGCTTAGAATTTTATATCTATAAATTTAAATCAACTGATAGATTAAGTTCAAAGTTTGTTTTTACATTTGAAATGATATATTAATAATTTTAAAAAATATTCATAAATGAGCAAAAAAATAATTTTATTTATATTCATTAATATAATTTCAGTAGTAAATAAAAATAACAAATGATTATATCGAGCTGTTTTTGGAGATCAATGATTTTTTATAATTAATATATTCTTAAAATTCACTCATATAGTATTATGCTGTTTCAAATTTCAGATAAATTATGTGTCTATTATTTAGCTTCTTAATAATTTTACTTTTATTTATTTCTTTAACTCGTGGGTGTTAAATGGCGAGAGCATAATAAGGCTATGTCCCTTGTTTTATAAACTAGATAAATTTAGAAGAAGCATGCATATTTTACATAAAATAAATTATTTTGGGAAAAATGAAAATATGATTGGTTGGGTTTATTATATCTCATAATATTACTGTAGTTTAAAATCGTTGTACTTTTAAACTATTGTGCAAAATAGAATGGTAATTTTTCACAGTATTTTAAGTATAGAAATATTTCATAGTTCTTTAATTTTAACTTCAAATTATTTAATAATATAATAAATTGATCAAATTAACTGTCCAAATGCGTTGTATGGTAGTCAACTCAATGAATTTAGCATTTTTTTTCGATAGTATAGTTATAGAAAAATAAGCTTTAAATTATAAAATATAAAATGTTCGAAGGAACTCGTCCATTTACTACAAAAAAAAACTAACAATTATGTTTTCGATGCAATACTTTAATAATAAAAACAAAATGTACACATTGTAATCGAACACTTTACACTATGGAATGCTAACTGATTTAGTTAACAGTAAAGCTTATCCTACGTACCCATCTTAAATTGAGAGGTTTCATGTATACCTTCTGGCAAATAAAAAATCGTGCAGGATAAAGTTACTCACTTGAATCGAGTCATACCATTCAATAACAATCATATGTGTACACTTATGCTTAGGGGCCTATTTATGTTATAATTTGTGAAATTTAACCTTAATAAGGATTATATTACTTCAGCACAGCTAAATTAATACTTATTGACACTTTTGGCTGGCTTTTCGTGCTTTACTGATTACTATATTTAAATATTTATGTATCTTATTTATTACCCGCAACCGCACCCAGTGACTTTAATTGTACGCTGCGGTAACCATTGATTTGTTAAATTTAACAATATTAGTGTTTCATACTTATATCTTGGTGAGATTTATATTATAAAATATACAGTTGGTTTTACTAGCCTATTAAAAATATTTAAATTAAAAAAAATTAATTTAAATCATTTACAATATTAATTTTACAAACATATTCTCGACTTTCTACTCTTTGAAGTCCCTCTATTATGAACTTTAAATATGATCTCGCGTGCCTAATTTGAAATATGTCACGGATGGTTAGTTTTCAAAATGATATTATGATTTCCTACTTTCGCTGCGCCCCTCGGTTATATCTTCGGTTAAAGACACGTCTTCTGAAATCCCACGCATTTAATCTCACTTTGGTAAACTCTCCGTTTTTTAACCTTCACCCTAGATAACTACGAGTTAATGGCAAAGTCGTTTTTAATTTAAATAATTCACTTATTGTTCTCCAGCCTACATAGTTGTAAGAATAACTCATTTCAAGTGTCTCACTTCCTGTTCTTGATGTCTTTTTTTTAACTACTGTAAAATAATAGTTATTATCATAAAATATACCTCTTAATGGTAAAATGCGAACCTTTTATTTAAAAGAAAGGATTGGGTTAAGAATATAACCATAAATTTTTTATAAAATAATTCGATTCATTGTTAGTGTTACATAAATAGTAGTATGTTAAATTTTATTATGATTCTATTAAAAATCTAATTGCATATATTATTTTGCTCGTATAAAAATTGATGAACCATACATTAGAAGATGCCTTGACCTCATCTAGAAAAATACCTATAATTAAAATTTAATTAGACGTGTTAATATAGAAGTACAGAGTTTTTGAAATTGTTTTTATAATTTCCATTAAAATAAATAAGAAAAAATTTTCTCTTTTTCTCTTTGTATAAATGACAATAGATTCAATGTTAAATAATAATAAAGTCATATTCATTTGGAGTTACACCCGAAACTAAATGAGTTAATGCTCATCTATTCGACCTTGGAAATTGTTTTCACTGAATATTTATCATTTAGATTTAGTCAACATCAAATAGTGTAGAAAATAACAGAAAAGCTCTGATTATATATTAAAATGATGTACAATAAAAACACATACTTAAAGGTTTTGTTGTTATTTTAGATTTCATGAATATTGTTCATATGTTTTTAGTGAAGAGAATATGATTTTTTTAATAATGCTATTTATAATATTATACATAGATTACAGTTTACATTTTGTGATAAGTGATGTAAATTTGAAAAAGGGTTGAAACTGAAATCACCATATTGTACTCATACATAAGAAAATAGCGCTGACATGACCGTTGGTTGTAATACACAAGTGGTAATAAAGGACTAGTCGTGTTGGAGTAAAACATATCGTAATCTTTTTTATTAGTCGAGTACTACTTATTCACTGGCCCGTTTTTTTTTTTATCCATTTATTAAGAATACGCATGAATTTGATCTTTTATTTTCATTCGTTTTACACTTTAGTGCAATTAGCAGAAATAAATGGTTCTTCCCAAGCGTTCTGATTAAACATTAATAGTCATAATCAAGATATTAAATATACCTACATAGGATATTAGCATTTTTTAAAATAAAACAATTGATCTGTTTTACTATTATTTCATTGTTATAAAAATAATTAAATTCGGCATGGCAGTCCAATAATTGGATTATATTAATTATTAATATAATCTTTCTTTTTACCCTCTCAAATGCATTAATTTCCATAAATTACATTTAAAAAAAAAATAATTAAAAATTCATTTTGCTTTCCTAAATTGAAATATTATTTTATAAATCAATTCGGAAATTTTATCGCAACTATTGTATGACAGATTAAGAACGAAAACGTTTAAAATTGAAAAATGCAACATGCAATGGTTCAGACCATAACCAGCTCGGAAGTAGGTCCACTGATCATTATTCTATCGACAGGTTTCTCAGAAAAATCTATTAGATTAGTTTTAAGTAGGTGAAGTTGCTTCAGACTGCAATGTGTGTGCAATTGAACTAATGGTCACGGTTACAAATATAAATATATATATATATATTTTAATAATTACTGTGATCATACCCTAAAAAAAAAAATTATTCATATTTTGTTATAATTATATGTATTTATAAAATGTAAAATTTTTGTTTTTAAATAAAAATAGTAGCGTATTTAAGGGATAAAGTAAGCCGTAGCCTAGAGTTGAATTTTTTGAAGTGTGGCTTTTATTTTTGTATTATAAGTTCAAAAGTGTAATTAAATTATTAAAAAAAAAATTTTATACAATGTTTTCCAAGTAAATATAATAATTTAAAATAAATTTTCCCGTATTAATAGTAAATACTGTAAGTAAAATTTGAACATAAATAAAAATAGTCTTAAAAAATTGATTAATCTCTAAAAATATTATTAATTTACAATGTATACGAAATACTGGTTATTAAGCAATGTTGGTGACTGAATAATTTAGTGAATTGAAATGAAAATCTATTTATTATACTGTATAAAATTGATAAATTCTGTAAATTTAAATCTTATGTTAATCTATACAGGGTGTTCAGTAAGTCAGGAAACGGGTATCTATTGTTCTCATTATTACAAACAATGAGAGCAATAGAAACCCGTTTCCTGACTTACTGAACACCCTGTATAATAATATAATAGTCATTCATAAAACATGTTAAATATACACCCAGAGAAAAACCTCGATCTATATAATAAATTCATTGTTCAATTTGATAAATATGTCATTACTATTGAATCTATGATATATTTATCAATATGATATTTTTTTTTCTTGTCTTGAACAATAATTATTCATAAGAATAATTATTTTGTTCGTATTGAAAAAACATTATCATAAACCCTTGATAAAATTTCTCTATCAAAATTAATTGAGGTTTTTCTTTGGGTGTAGTTATAAGAACGTCTTAAGCTTATTTTGCTATGAACAAGTACTTAAACATTTTTTTTAACCTATTGAAAATAGTCATTTTTTTCAAATTGTGAAGTCAAGTTAGACTTTAAAACGCATCGAAGCTAAAATCAAATAAAATTATAAGTTACTAAGTTTTTATAGTAAATTCAGATAAGTTTCTAGTTACTTTAAAAAATGTTTTTAACTTTTTAACTTAAATCTGTTATTGCTGTTTAGAACCTAAACATATTGATCAAAGACAATACCTCCACGGGGTATAACTTGCATATTTTTTTTATTATTTTAAATTTCTCGTAAAAAATTTATTTTATTTCTTTACAATATTAAGTAGTCTATTAATTACAATTACTGAATTTCAACTTAATTTTCCAAGAAATAAAAGTTACTTATTAAGTTAAAGTTGCTCGACGAAGAACTCACATTAAAAAGATACTAGTTAAGTTAGTGTAAAAAACTAACTGATTAAATTAAAAAGTTAAACTAACTTAACTTCCAATTTTTTAACGCGTTAGTGCCTCGTTTTGATATTTGTTTTCGTTATTTCCTATAGTAATGAAGTGTAACTTCACTTCTGCACAACAGCAAATAAAAATAAATTATTGTAATTTTTTGTATAGCCTGCATCTTATGGGTGAAATTAATTCCATTTTTTAAATCTGTATACCGTAACAGTGAAAGTCATAATTTTACTTAATCAAATAGTGAGTTTCAATTGATTGACATGACAGTCGCGTAAGGTATGCTATACTTAAACAACTTCCATATAGTTGTAAAGTGTAATAAACGTGATGGTTTTTTTAACGTTAATTAACCCTTAGTTGAATTTTACTGTATCCATTTAGAAAAACGATCACAGTTTTACCGAGTAATTTAAGTTCATTATTTATATACACAATGGTTAATATAGTTTACAGTAAACTGTTTACTGTATAGGATATTAAAAGATATCATTAGGGCGTGTTTTTTTTTTTTTTTAATAACCCTTCGTATGTCTGACAGCTGCCCAGTACTGTGAAGACAAAAATTCTATAGAAAATACTAGCCATTGTTAAATAACGACAGATTATATGGATGGAAAAAGAAAAACGAAACCAATAAAGTGTAAAAAACAATGTGTTGTTAAACGCTGGGCCACTCTGTTGTTACGTATCTGAAATTAACAACGTCTGAGAACACTTACTTTTTAGATTTACCCTTACTCTTCACTAGCAAAATAATACGGCTGTAAATTAAACGATGACATTACGCCATAATTTCTTCGTTTCCGTATTATTTAAAATATATATTTATATAAGATTTTCCCACTATAACCATCACAAGCAAAGTTTTTTAGAGCGGAATTTTAATATAAAAAATATACAATTTTATGTTATAAAAATCATATAAAATATCATCTAGGAAACTTCATCTTCTTTTTGATAACTTTCGTTCAGGGATGAATATTTGTGATACTTTTATGCTTTGAGAGTTTGTTAAATATAATAATCATAATAATACATATCATGGAGAGTTGTTCAGTTTGATTAAATTTAAATGTTTTTGTAGAATACAGAATTAAGATTTTTTGTAACTTGAGATAGTAATTTGTTTACATTTGCATTGTTTATGATTGACAAATTCAATATTATAGACAAAATATTAGTTTTAATATATTATTAATAGGTTAACGATTTGGTACTGTTGTGGAACGCTGTGGACACGATGAGTTTGAACAAGAGACGACTTATATTTTGCACGTTTATCTATTCGTGCGCAGCCATCGGCCTGCTTGGTGCCGCTTTAGGTACCAAGAGGTGGGTGGTAGCATCCGCAAGACGTACATCGAACACTACCGAGTCCGTGGGCCAAGTCAATCTTGGATTATTCTATGGTGACAAATATCTTAACATTGGATATGGTCTACGCACATACAGCGTTGACGGTAAGATTTTTTATAGGTAACAATAAAAAGGTTTTTTTGTGCTCCTAAAATATTTATAAACGAACAATTATACATTGCAGTTCATTAAAATACAGTTAAACCCAAAAATTTGAGAATGATTCTTGAAATAGATAGGGATGATTTTTTTTTTTTAAAAACATCTTTAACACGTTAAGGTACTACTTTTTTCACATTTCATCTCTGAAAGACTTCAAATAACACGCATGAACAAAATTAAGGAGCAAAGGGAAACTAAGTTTTTTCTATGAATACATATTACTTAAAAATTAATAATATATTTTAAATTATTAATTAAAATTAAAAATATTGAAATACTTGACTCTAGTACAAATTATGTATATTATTGTATGTCTCAGAGACAGAAAAAAAACTTAAAAACACCTACAATTTTTTTGTTATACTCATAAGCGCATTTTGAGAAAAATATTTAGAAAGTCTAATTTAATTTCTATCTACCTTAAAAAATATTTTTATATAAAAATAAATGGAATTTTTATAATTTTTTGTGGGTTATTGCAGATGTTGGGAGAGTTAAACGCCTCTTAACCCCTTCAGATTGTGTCTATGTTTATACTCAATGTTATTATATTGAAAGATAAATTATAATGCAAATTTATTTACAAATATAAACACTGAGGTAACAAAATCTTTATATGACAAAAACTAGCATTATCATTTGGTATGTCTATCCCTCATTAGTTAAAAAAATATATTTACATAATTCTGTTTCAAAAGTAGACCGGTCAAAGTGAAAAACCTGACCTTTACAACTTGTAAAAACCAAAACTGAATTAATGTTTTGTTATACCGTGTGCTTCTTAATGCTTTGTCGTGGTACCCACACGATGCACGATTATCCTCTGTAGAATCCATAATTAGGCATGTAGGTGCATCGTAAGTCTTATGAACATTTTATATTAACCAATATACGCCCATTGTTACACAGACTTATAGAACCGATTCTATTTTGTTAGTTTCTCTCGAGAGAATCACGAGACGGCAAGTTGCGTTTCTTGATACAAAAATAGTTCTATTTAGCGTTCTGCGTGCTAACCTCTCTTGGGTACTTGGGTGGTAGTAAATGCACGACATTAAGAACACGCATACGAACATGCATTTCAAAGTACTTACTATTAACAATTGTATTATATTATGTACCAATAGATATCTTAGACACCTCAACTCTTGCTAAGTAGAGTCATCTTTTGTGAAAGTATACATATTTTTTGTCTTTTGGGCTATGATAATTACAATAAATGTGTGGGTAGTGCTCGAAAACGTACAATATTAAACTGAATATCAGTTAAATAATAACATAAAACTTTACAAACAAGCCTCGTTAGTGAACTAAAAGCGTCAGTACAATAATGTAGCAGCTCCAATTTTTCGTTTGTCATATTTTAATACTTTTAATTTAATTAAAAATTTTGTCAATTTTTAATAAAGATGAGAAAATATCTGTAATCCACATTAAAGATTTTTCAAATGGTCCTTCGCGGTAAGCTTCCATAAAAAAATGTCTTTTGCTGTCATGAAAAACTAATAAAATGGAACGCTTTCATTTTGTACTAACGTTTTCGATTTTAAAATAATTACTTTGGTTTTCTTTTGGAAAAAATTTACCTCATATGATTTTAATAATTTGATCTGTATGTTTTGTTATGGTTAATTAATAAAACATACACGAACATTTTTTTAATTTTTCTTATATCAGATTAATGAATAAATCAAAGTTATATTTATATAAATTTATTACCATAAAAATATTTTGTTTAAAGAATAATAAATACATAAGGTTTTCTTATAAAAACGTCTTGTAAAACAATTTTTTATGCTGTTTTTTATTTCTATTATAGTGATAGAAATGATGAAAAATGACCCAGAAATAATGATTTATAGCTTGTGGGTTTTGACTGTAATTTTTATAATGGCTGGTTTAACCATGACTATAGCTGCAGCTGTTTTTGCCGTCATTAATTCAGCCATAACTCCCATTTCCGCTCTTGCAGGTGTGCCTGGCCTTTATTTCTGGAATATTAGCGCAAGTAAGTTTTCATAAACTTTTTAACTTTTACATTGTTAAATCTTAAAAATATATTTATGAATATACTCATTATTACTTTTCAAGTACTTTTTGAGTTGTTTGCGGCTGGCCTGTGGGTAACACAGTTCTACCAAAGACTACAGTTCAATGTAATGAGCAAAGACGATCGTCGAAATAAATGGACATCTGAAGGGAATGCATCTTTAGGCTACTCATTTTGGTAAATTTTAATATCCATCAATTGTATATAAATTTTACTTCAAAACACTATAATCTGATTTTGATTCATCTAATTTGATTATTTAAAAATATGAATCAGTTGTCACCTAATTCATCGTATCACGATTGTTATAACAAAAGAAAAGTAGCCATGATAAAAATAAATACATATAAAGATAAAATTTTTATTTGTTTGAACATAATAATGATTTTTTATGCATCTTTCACTCAAAACTAAGTTTATGTTAGGGTAATGTGGGAGGGCCAGACAGAAGATTTTTGAGATTTTTCTGCCATCGATATAATATATTGGTGATATTTTTATACTCCTAAAAATTTAAGTTTATTGGAAAAAACCCTTTTTTTTTTGTCAAAAAAAAATTCATCTACTTCTTAGGTATGTCCTTAAAATTAATTTTCCAACTAGAAAATAAACTAATTATATTTCTCTTCATCCTAAAAAATAAATTTATTTAGTGATATATATATATATATATACAATTTTTGAAGAGCTAATTTGTGAACTGAAAAGCTAAGTACTTTCTAACATCTTCAGTTGCTCATTAGTCAATTTTTCCCATACCCTTCCTAAACTCTCTATTAAATTCAGAATACAAAAGAAATGTGGTGAATGAAAGATCCTGCATTACAATGAATGATTAAACAATTATAACCTAAAATATTTTACAAATAAATACTAAAAATATTATTTAGTGTGTTCAACTGCAATAATAGTCATTGATTTACTTATTTAATTTTATTTCTATTTAAAAATTTAATCAAAAAATAAAATTAAAAAAAAATAATATATTATATTTCAGGTTCATTATTTTAGCTTCAATTTTGCATATGATAAACGTCTTTACTGTTTTTTGGGCAACTTGTAGTCGCACTAAGAAATCTCCATCACCTATAATCGAAGAAAAAACCAATGGAGCAATTATGCTTTACTAAAATTTATTCCATCTCATTATTTCGCTATTAGTACTAAATCTATAAATATTGTATATTAAAATTTATTTATGTATTTAAAACAATTGTAAATATATACTTCTTTTTTATACTATTTAATATTTCAGTGTTCCTTTTTTGTTTATCATAACTTATTATGGAAGTATTTTTTCTACATCCTAACATACCACCTACAAAATATATGTATTGTGATCGCAAAATATCAATTTTTGTAACTTGTCATAATTTTAATTATTCTGAAGTATTTATCAATTGTTAGTAGTTATAACTAAAATATGATTAATATAAAATATGTTTCAATTCCATTGAATTTATTAATTTACCAAAAAAATTTTCGTTTGCAAATAACAAAAAATTAAATGAAGCATAGTGGTTTCTTTANATAATAATAAAAAATCATAAAATAAATAAAAAACAATAATTTTAATTAAAGCTTAATTTTATTGCACATAAAATAAGTTCATAAGCTCTTTTAAAAACCTTAAAATATTATTGAAAAATAAACCAAATTATGAGTACTTTTTATTATTTAATAATATTTTAAGTTGGTAATCAATAATATAACTTTTATGTTTCTAATTTGTATCAAATTTGAAATAATCTCATGAAGAAAATTAATTATATTATTTAAAATAAAAAATTGATTAAATAATAAGTAAAGATTTCAATTCAAAATTCAACAAGTTCACAAAAGACAAATATGTTTTTAGTTAAAGTTTAATACATTTGTTTAGTTTAGGATAATAATCAAATAATTTAATCTGATTTCAATAAATTAAATGAAATAGTAAAAATTGCAAAAAAAATTTAATACTCTTTTTTTTTTTTTCAATTTCTCTTGTAATAAATTGATATTATACAGACAAAAATGAGTGATCACCTTATTATAAAGTTCCGAAATTTAAAATTTTGTAATATCAAGTATAATTAATAATATTATAGAAATAGGAGCTAATATTAAAATACATTTCATCTTTTTATTATTACTATGATATTTTTCAGCCTTCATTAATTCTGATGTTCCTTTTTTTACTCTCATATCTGTTTGTTCAATATTATAGTCAATGCGATCAAGTACAGTACCCTAAAATGATAGTAATCATATGATGTTCAAGATATTAATTCATTTTCAACTTACTTGTTCAACAACCATATGTGCTAGATCTTTAAATATATTATTTAATTCTACAACTGAATTGGTTATTTGATTAGCTTCTTTTTCCCATTGTGCAGCCATTTTAGCATTTTCTTCTTCAATTAATATTGCAGCAAATGTTTGGGTTTGATTTGGCTGCTGGGATTGTAAATGATGTCCAAAAGAATTTGTTGAAATATTGTCAAACATGTCTAATAAATCAGAATTATTTGATGTATCTTCACTTTCAAAAAACATCTGAGATGACATAGCTTCTCTGTGTTTTATTTCTGAAGAATAATCATGTTATTTATGTAATTATAAAAGAAAATGTATTAATAAATTTAAAAAATCACCTACTATTTAGATAGTGTTGCTGAGAGTTTCTAAATTCATTGAATAAGTTTTGTAATGAAGCTACTAATGCTGATGAAACATTGTAGGATAATTGGGATTCTTTGTTACCTGAATTACCAACTGAATGCAATCGAATTTGTTGAATCATTTTTTTAGTTGAACCAAATATCTATAAAATTTTACAATTTAATAAGATTTTAAAACATTTCAATGACAAATTTAAACCCCCACAAAAAAAAAAAGGTTTTAATTTAAATCCTCTAAAAATATTATTTAGAAGATATAAAGCAACTAGACTTACAATTAATTAAGAAGTATAAAGAGCAATGTTAGAATTAATCTATTTGTCAGACCATGAAATTTCCAAAAAATTTCAAAACATACAGATAAATTTATATTATATTGCATTGAAATTTTTTTAATTTTTCATGTCAAATTTAAACTGTAATATGACACCCCAAATTGAAAATAGTTTATTGCAGAAAATAATAATTGTTTTTGAATGTTTTTATGAAACAGTTATCAAAACTAAAACGAAGATTTGAACATTTTATAAAACTAAATAAATTGGAAACTGTTATACATATTTTTAATATTAATAAAGTTTTCAATAAGAGTGAATTTTCATTATTTTTAATATACAGTTCATAATATAGTAATTTATATTCTAATTTATTTTATTTTAATTTGTACAATTTTTTAAAAATAAATTTTGTAAAAAAATATCCCTAACTAGATCAATTAAAACATTTTTATGCTACTAGAACTTTTTAATATACTTTATTTTAACAACAAATAAAAAATAAAAATATAAAAAAAATTCATGTAAAAGTTATACATTAAACACACATTTTTTTATTTTTTTTATATTGATCATTTATACATTATCTAAATATAAGCCAAATTTACAAGGGTAAAATATTTTTTTCAGTAATTGTTAGTATACTATGCATTAGATAGTTATGATTACAACAAACCTTTGTTATATCTATTGTAAGATCCTGAATACGTTTTTCTTGCAAAGTAGAATCATCCAGTGTAGGTCTTAAAACTTGAGCATCTTGTAATGATTGAAGTTCTTTTAATTTATTTTGTAATCTTTGAAAATAAAATAATATTACATTTATGAACTTAAATATATAGTCAACTAAAAAAAAAAATAAACCAGAAAAGTTTCAAATAAAATGAACAATATAATATTAAAACAAATTTACCTTGTGACAGAATATTGTGCTTCTTCTAGCAATCCAGCCCAACTGGGAGGTGTTTTTTTAATTTCTTGTGAATTAAGTTTGTTCCATTTAGAACGTCCAGTCTCCATTAAAGCTACTTTATCATCAGCATCATCATCATCATCATCATTGTCTGAATCATAATCAATACGCTTTGCATTTTGAGATAAATATATTCCTCTACTTTGAATAGAATTTGTTCGCATTAGTAAAAATATGTCAGTAAGATTTCTAGTAACCATATTATAAGAGTATATACTCAAAATTTTTTTAGTTCATTATTTTCAAAAATAAAATGTTACAAAAAAGCATATAAAAGTTGATTTTAAAATAATTAAAGAACTATTCAAGTTTTAAAATTAATTATTTAAAGAGTAAAAATTCAAAAAGGTTTAACCATATGGAAAAACTTTCAAAGTTATTATTTTATAAATCAATTCGTTCCTCCGCCTATATTTTGTGAAACTTTGATAAAGCTATCGTCACAACATTATAAAGATATTAAGTTTGAACCATATATTATAAGTGATAAGGTTGTTTTTAAATTTTAAATTGATAACAGATGTTATAAGCAGTGGACAACATAAAATAGATAACAGTAAGTCTATTCTATTGTTCATACACTTATGGTGTACATTATTATTTCCAACGTTAAAAATGAACAAAAAAATTATCGATATTTACTAATTTATAAAAATATAATATAAATAAAATGCAAATATTTAGTCAAGAAATTTCCAAACCAAATCTACATGTGGATAATTTTTTTTAATATATATATTTTTGACCTAAACTAAATATTGTTATAAATAGTCCAATAATTCGTATATTCTTGATTCTGTGGGATTAAACATTAGTAAAATTTAATAAATAAGTCATACAACGATGGTTGATTTAAAGGATTCAAGTTTATTAGGGTGACATCAGTGAACAAACATTACTGAGTTTTTATTATCTCATTCGATTGTAATAACTTATGAATTTTAGTAATTCTTATAACAATAAAAATGTCTAAATTTAGTCCTATCTCAATATCACTATTTTTTATATATAATTAGCTGTTCATTTACTGGAAAATTTAAAAGTTCAATACAAAATTCAAATTGTTGTTAGTTAGTCTTAATATTTTACATTATTAATATAGAGAATTTTCCAGAGATACAATATTAATTAGTTTAATAAGTGTGACATCAAAATATATATTAAATAAGAAATTTAAGGAACTAATACAGATTACTATCCCATTTACTTTAGAAGATGAAAAACTCTTAACTATTTAGTGAAATCACCATATATATTTTGATTTTAAATAGGCAGAACAAATCATTAATTTAGTTCTTGTACTGAATTATAAGGAATTTAAAATTGATGGTGTAGTCATGGGAAACTTTATTACTTTAATTTTAATCGTTATTTTTTTTTTTAAATATTATAATAAATTTAATATGGAAAGAAGATTACAACCTTATTTAATGAAATGATATCTAATTAGGAAAATAATATTTAAAAAATTATAAATTATTTTAAAGATCTGGATTTAAATATCTTAAAAAGCCTTCGAAGATTTCATTAAAAAACACATATATAATCCATACAAATAATGGAGTAATAAATGTCCCCTAAAAGTACGTGATAAATAAAAAATATATACATTTAGACAATTTATTTTACGAATTATAACTAATTTAATTATTTATTATCATTAAAACATTTATCTGATCAAAAATCCCAAAATTATTTCCTAATATTGATGGTTAACGACACTAGCATGTTCTAATTTTTGAACAAACTAAAAAAATGCATGGAAGTCTAGTGTCGATTATTATCATTGGATTTAATATACTTTATTATGTAATTAATGTCTTTACACTTCTACCAACTAGTTGTAATATGAAGTTAGCACCAATTTATCATTAATAAACTGTGGTAACATAGTTACTGTTCGATTATACCCCAAACCGTTAGATGTCACTACTTATTCTATAATACCAAATTATAATGTAAAATTGCCACAATTATTACAATGCTTTTCAAATATCTAATAATTTTTAATTTATTTAGCAGATACAAAAAAAAAAACAGATTTTTTACCACAAGAGAGACATGTTGAGTCTAATCAAACAAAATAATTTTTCCTGGGAGATAATTTAAAAGAAAAAATCTATGTCATTATTTATTTTATATTCATTTGTATCAAAATGTGAATTTTGAAAAATATGTTAGACACGTAATATTGCCATAGATTTCGCCATAATTAATATCTTACTACATTATCTATCAAATACATTCATTACAAGACTATTTACTAAGATAGTATCCATTGATTACTGAATAATTTTTATGTATAATTATTATAAATTTTTTCATACGACTTGATTAATTTGAGATTATATAATCTCTGTACATTTTATCATACAATTTTATTCGTAGTGTCACATTCTATATATGAATTTTAAGTAAATCATGAAAATGAGAATATTACTATTATTTCTTTGAGAATAAATCTCATACTGACGCAACCATACCTTTACTCGAGTTAAGCTATTAGTATGCACTAGTCACTTATTGATAAAAAAATCATAAGTTATAATAGGTACTGTAACAATGGTTTCAAGCAAAAAAATATTAAGTTCTTAGATGCTAAGCACAGTGCATAATAGACGATATATACAATACACCAATGTGTTCAAAAAACATACCATTTATTTGTAGAAAACAAACATACGTTTAAAAAAAGATTAAGCTCTGGCTTACACGAGAAACTCCGTAAGGAAAGATTCTGGCGCGATGAAGAAACTTGGTGGCGGATTACCCTTCTCTGGTTAATATCACTAACCATGTCACATTTTTTCGCCAAACGTTTGTTACATATGCCTTCATCTGAGCGGCTGTCTCGCTAAGCCTTTCGAATACACTACATCCGCATTCCAAAAGTATGGACATCTCATTTGAGGAAGAAGCTACCAATTCTCCGAGTTTCACACATCAAACGGTGGTGTCTGGAAAGTTCGGCTCAGTCGAAAAAGTAAGATATTACAAAGCAAATAGCTAGGGCCCCATTTATAGATTGTCACTCAATCCTTAAAAAAAAATTTTTTTCTATTTTATTATTTGATTGACAAGTTAGCGAGTACGATGTACAGTTTGTATTTACATTAAAGAAAAATTAATGAGAAGCTTATTAAACGAGAAATAACGGATGACCGAAATATTTTGTTGAATGTTTACCGTATATATAAGTAAAAATCTGGTTGGATAGAAACGGACTTGTTATATTAGAAAATTCTACACACACAATTTTATTTTCAGCTAATATCTTCTTTTTACTCGCCATTTTTTTAAAATACTCTCCTCTTCATCCACCTAATTTAAACTCGTGTCTCACATCCTGTTCGATACCACTGTTATTTTGCACAACTGATCATACAAATCCTCTATTATATTAATGAACCAAACCTAACACTTTTTTTCGTTAATGCCTACTTAAAATCTCTCGATACTCTATCATAAGCTTTCTCCAATTCTATCTTATCATACACAGCTTTTTCTTCTTTTCCCTATACTTTTCTATTAGTTCTTTTCTCATACAAAAAACTGGCTTTATCGTTGTCTTTACTGGCAAAAAACCAAACTGGTTCTTTGTTACTCATGTTTCTTCTCTTATTCTTTTGTCAATTAACATTACCTAAATCTCATAAACTTTATGTCTCTATAATTTCCACACTCCTATATATCTCATTTGCCCTTAAACATCAGTACCACAATAATATTCTTCCATTCTTTTGGCATTTTCCCTTCTAATAGGATTTTATTAAAAAGACCCTTTAATTACCTTATTCTAACACCGCCTAATATTCATATTAGAAACTATGCATTCAGTAATTTTTTTAAATTACTCTTTCCACTTTTTTCACATTATCATCGCTTGTTAGCACCCTCTTAACATCATTTTTTATACACCTTGCATTGTGATTTTTAGACCGTTTTCTACTACTTTTGAAAGTCTATAGACTTCTTTTTCACTTCTTTATTCCGAGCCTATCATATAACTCATACCTCTTAAACTTCACCTTACTTACTGTACACTTGGCTTGTTTACACAAGCGTTTATACTCTATCCAATCTTCTCTCTTTTTACTCTTCTGCTATACTTTTAGCAAATATATTTTATTACTTTACTTCTAACTACTATACTTTGTTATGAATCAGAATGATTAAAGTTATTTTTAAATTATTGATAATTTTTGCTATTTTAAAAAATGTCAATTCATATAGCCCATGTTAATATTATAGCTTTACTTCATGCTTCGATGTAGACTTTAATATGGTTGTTGAAATATTTTTGAGGTTAACTATATAATTTTATTTTAAAAGAATATTCACCACAATATTAGATTTATTAGTTAGAAAAAGTAGAATAAGTAGTGACATCTACTGGTAGAAAGAGATTATGTTCATACGGTAACTAAGCGATTACGGCTGCAAACATTTGATTAGAAATTTTTAGATAGGTATTGCTAACTTCATACTTGTGTTTAATTCGCGTTATTTCATTGACTGAATTCTAAATTTTGTTTTTATTGTTATTAAAACGATTTATACATTTAAAAATTATTTATGGTGTGCTTTTTTTACGTGATATATTTAATTTTGATTACTGAGTGTTCAATTAATTTAAATAAAATCTGTATTATTTGATTAATTTTCTTGGTTCACATTGTATTTGTACCAATTGGTATAAGATTTAATTAATATTTCTTTACGTATTTATTAATAAAATTTACGATTGAAATGGCTGCTGTTGAATCACTAGTAAAAGTCGAAGAAAAACCAGTTAATAGAGAAAAGGTAGTTATGACAATATTAAGTTATATTATTACTAAAATTAATAAATCATATAATTAAGTTCATATTTTGTTACATTTTTTTATTTCAGACTTGTCCATTATTATTGAGAGTATTTTGTGCTATGGGCCATCACAATAATCTATCAGAATACTATAGAGGCTCTGTACCTGGGAATGAACTTCAAATATATACATGGTATTATTTAATAGATATATATATATATATATTATTAATTTTATCATTTATTATAAAAAATAATTGAATGATCATATAGGATGGATGCTACTTTAAGAGAATTAACTGGTCTTATTAAAGAAGTAAATGTTGAATCACGTGCTCGAGGAACAATGTTTGATTTTGTTCTTGTTACACCTGAATACAACTCTCCTAGATTTGTTGGATATGAAATAGGTTCTACAATAGCTGGAGTTAAATCACCTGGTGATTCTAAAACTTTAGCAAACACAAGGTTTAGTAAAAGTTCAATATTTATATAATTTTTATGATTCCCATAGAAATTTTTACGACTTAATGATTATTTTTAATGTTAAAAAGTTATACATTATTAATATCATATTTAAAATATTAAATTTTCAGATTCACAATTGGTGATTTTTTAGATGTTTGCATTACTCCTCCTGAAAATCGTTTTATGAGAAGAACGGGACCTATGCGGTATAGAAACTAATAATTTAATATACCTTTTTTTTTTATATTTTAACGGATAAATTAAAAATATGTGGACAATATATAAATCATTTTTTAATTTGTGATTTTTTTTTACCTCAATTTTCACCTAAGCTAAAATATGTGAATTAAAATAAAATGTTTTACATTAAGGAACAGTATTTTCATTTAATAACTAACTAGTAATACAGGTCTACAAAGAATTGATTTTCTTTGGAATTAGTATTTTAGTATTCATTTTCTGTTTCTATTAGTCTTCAAAAAATTAAAACTACTATTTTTTTGTGAAAAAATTGTATTTTTGCTTTTTAAGTAATTATATATATAAAGGTTCTTAAATATCTTATAGATATTTATTTTGAAATTATTTAAAACTATAAAAAATATTTTCAATTAATAAAACAACTGGAAATAAAGAAATATTATAAAATTTGTTATTTCATCGTCATTATCACAAAATCAAACTTTTTAAAATAAAATATTTTGCCCTTTAGTATATGTGGAACTTGATTGAATCCAGTATTAAAACACACTTAAAATTTGTATTGATCAGTGTGGTTTTATGTAAACAAAACCTAGCACAGGGGGGTCGCGGCATAGTTGCATATTTTGATAAAGTATAATGATATCTGACAGTGATTAAAATCACTATAAAGAAAAAACGCTTCGATGCAAATCTTTAGATAGTGCTTAATTTTAAAAAATTGGTGTATTATTCCAAAAGCAACATGATCTGCTAGTTTGTTATTAATATCTTGATTAAGATAATGTATGTCGAATGAAAAAGGGATTATTAAAAAATATTATTTCTCATAAAAAAATTGTGTTGATCCATACACTTTTCAATAAGTTATAGCATTATAAAGTTAAAAATGTAAAAAATAAAATCGAGAATTTTCACACGAAAATAGCATTCGGTATCCATTTTCACCGTGAAGACAAAATAAAGTCCGAAATTTTTTTTTTCAATAACAAAGTACATTACATTACATTAGCTTTAATTTAAGATATATATAAAAGTGTCAGACCTTCCGGAACATTTTTAAAAGTTAAGTTGAAAAAGTAAATTTTTCGTTATAAAGTTGTCATTTTAAATCCCCCCCTGTGGGCAGATAAAGGGTCAGATTTACAAAAAAAATATACCAAATGAGAGGTAATGATAACATGCATCTATATAAAAAAAATTATATTGATATGTTTATTTTTGAAAAAGTTACGGCAGTTTTTAGTAAAAAAAATTGAAAAAATTTCGAATATCAGCGATTTTTAAATTTGTAATTTTTTTGGAGGTTTCCCCCATTTACGGGGAACGAGGGAAATTTTTTCAATTTTTAAGGGTAACGTCTTCGACTAGATACGATTTGTGATCTTTTGACGTATCGTTGAAAGAAATCCGTTCGGTGAGAACTGAGAAAAAGTGGTAACAGACAAAAAAAAAACACATCATAGTAAAACCAATACCTTCTCAGCTTCGCATCGAAGCTAAAATTACAAATATTCAGTATTATACTCTGTTTACAACCAAGTTATGACATATTTTAAACTAGCAAATATTTTTTATTACTTTTTAAAAAATTTTTAAAGCTTTAGACATTTTGAAAACGTGTTTTTTTATTTGTCTCTAATAAAAAAATTCAAAAATTAAGTTTTTTTATTTTATTTTATTTCAACACAGCTAATTTTACTTTTTATTGTAAAAAATATTAATAAGTTGATTACAGCATTAGGATAAGTTCTTATTGAGTTACAAGAATTTCAATTCGTATACAAAATAATTAAAAACTTGCTAATTTGAGTGAGCAAGTATCTGAATAAAATAAAGAATTAATTAAGTTTAAATTCGTAGTTAAGTTTCTGAGTTTTTATGCATTTTTAAAATTATTTATATACAGTACTAATAAAAATAAATTCGTGAATACAATCATAAAGAATATTATAAAATACAATAACAGCTTAGTTTATGTTAAGTTTTAAACAAATGCAATAGATGTTAGGTGCACTATGAAGTCGTTGTACCAGTAAATTTAAATGAAGTTAAAATTGACTTCAGAAAAAGTTAAAGTACTAATACATATATTTAAACAACAAATAGAAATTTATTAAGTATAAATACAAGTGAAAAGTTAGTTACATTATTTTCTAAAACGTTAACCTTTTGAAATAGTCACGAACAAGGGATTAAAGTTGATTAGATAATGAAACAATCTTGTTATTTTGCTAGGAAAATCCATTTTCGTCTTCATATTATCTAATCTAGAATTTAACTACTTTAATTGTTTACTTTGACTATTTAACGATATAAATAATTTAAATTGTATAGTTTTTATTTCAATTATTGATTTTTGGTCAATCAATTTTGAAATCCATAATTAATTAAAAAATAATATACAATTTAACGGAAAAATAACTATAGCATAGTTTCAGCTATAAAACAAAATAAACATGAGTTAACTGTAGTAACATTTATAAAACATAATGGAGCAGGGTTTAGTAAAACACAGTATACTTATTACTCTATAAAACGGGTTGTGTAATACATATATTAAAGTTAGGCAACGATATTGATTATTTTTGAAATATCGCAATATTTGAAAAAACTGTTTGAATTTTGGTCATTTTGTTATAAAATATATAGAATTTTCAGTAAATTATGAAATGTGTTTCTATTTTTCTCATTGTTTATAACAATTGACCTGTTTCCTTACTGAACACTTTATAATATTTGATATTAGGCCAAAACAATTTTGTGATAATCTTGTTAATATTTTTTGTATTAAATTATACTATGAGATATAGAATTGAGATAAGACGAAAAATATTTATTGATACAAAATCTATTCCTAGATTAGATTTTTTTTTATGACATTGTTTTTATTTCTATTTTTAACATAACATGAACAGACCAAAATAGAGATGGAGGGATGCTATTGAATGCTATATAAGGACAGCTGATGTGGGAGATCGTGTTAAGTGGAAGTTTAGGATAAGAGTGGCCGACCCCAAGTAGTCGGGATTAAAGCGAGGAAGAAGATAATGAATAAAATAATGAATAAGGAGAGTTAGAGAAATAATTTTAGAATTAGAATATATACAGCAACAACTGGTCGAAATTCAAACTGAAATATAGAATAAAATTATCGAGCCCTCCCAAAAAAATCTATTTGATGATTGTGATGTTTTATTCAGTAAAAGTTTAAATTTTATTTTTGAAAAGAAAAAAAATTGTTTTCAGTTATGACAAAGCAATAAAAAAATATTAACAGCACTTATATATATACCTTTTATTATTATTATTATTATTTAAAATCAAAATACTGAAACTATAATATTATTTTTCAATAAAGAACAATTTCATTCATTCATTATAACCAATATATAGTGAGTCTTGTAAAAAAAAAAAACTTATTACTTCATAATAAAAAGTAATTTGAAAATATTATCGTTATGAGATATAGATGTTTTCTATATATTTTTTAAATTTATTGATATTAATTACTAATTTAGTTGATATAGCATAATCTGATTTTTACAACAATACGGTAACTTTTTCTTGTAAATTATTCTTGAAAATAAAAAAAGATGTGAAAACATTTAAATATTTCATTACATTTATTTTTCGATATCGATATATTGTGTGATATCGGGAACAATTGTTTTTTTCAATATTGCGATATAATATCATTGAAACTGAGTACATTATTGATATCCAAAAATATATCATTGACTAATCCCAATATATATTATAGTTCATCTGTACCCTTTTGCCGACTGTGGGGCATTATGTTTTCTAAATAAATAAATAAATTTGGGTGTCTGAATTTAAATTTGAATTATTTTATATTTCTAATATCCAATCAAGTTCATATTAATAAATAACTAACAATACTATTTATTTATTTAGTTAAATTATATTAAAAAAAATTTCATTAAAATAATACATTTTATATAAATTTGTATTACACACAATATAACAAAGTATTTTACACTTCCAATCTATTTGATTACAAATACAAGGTATTTCAGATATTTACATTAATAATTGTATACAATTATAAAAAAAATCAATATTTTATAGTAATAAAAATTTATTATTAAATAATGTTATAGAATACAAATTATATTATATAGATTATTATATATTACATAAAATTATTTTGAAATAATGCAAGTTACTCAAATTGAGATGGGTAAAAAATTATAATATTTAATTCAAAATAAATTAAACTTCATAGTTGATATAATTGAAGTTTTAATAATACTATTGAATAGAAAATGGCATCAAAAAATGTTTAAAGAGGTAACAGAGAAAAATTTTACTTTTAATTATTTAGTAATAAATTATAAAAGGCCTAGGAACCAAGATAAAGTCTGTGATAATCATTGGCTCCAAATGTTGCATTACATTTTGGACATTTTCTTTGCCTAGTTTCATAACGAGTTCGTAAACAATCCCAGCAAAATACATGAAAACATTTAGTGAGTACCGCATCTTTTCGCTTTACTTTGCATGAAGGACAAGTAAGTGTTTCTTTATATTCTCTAATTTCTTCCATCATAACTTCATCAAGCGTACCAGCTTGTTCAATTTTCTTCATACGCTCAGTTTTTCTTCTTAGTTGAACAATTTCTTCCTATTAAATTATAAAAGAACTCTCTATTGTTTTAAAGCTTATACAGTAAATTAAGTATTAATTATTTATTCAGGGGAAATTTGTAAATTGATATTTTAAAATAATTTATTACAGAAAAGGAATGAAGTCCTAATTTTGATTGAATAACATTAAAAAAAGTACTGTCTAATATGACTTAATTAAACTAAGTACATTTGGTTTAATGACTCAGTTATAATCTCTTGACGTATTAATATAATAATTAAATTTAAATAAAACAAATTTACCTGAAGCCTTTTAGTTTTGTATGCCTCTGCTTCAAGTGCACTTGTTTTTTCTGTTACAACTTGTTGTGCTTCTTTCATTTGTGCATGATATTTATCTGATTGAAATAATTGTAGTTACTGTTTAATTATACTTATACTTTTTAAAGTAGTAATTATATTTAAAAATTTACCTAAATGAAGTTTTAAATCAGCAGCAGATTGAGCACTTTCAATAGCTTTACGCTTATGCATTTCCATTGCTTGTTGTCGAATGGAACATTCTTTTTCTACTGTAGCTAAAGAATTTTGAAGTATTCGTTCTTTTTCTTCTAGTTTACGAACAACTGTATTCGTCATTTCAACTTGATTTGAGAGTGTTTTTATCTGAATATTAGTTATTGTTTCATTATTAACTTTATTTAGTTTAACCATTAATAATAATGTAAGTTTGAAAACACATTTTATAATTTTAAATAAATACATAAATAAGTTTAATATATATTTAACTTATAAATAAATGATTTTTGTCCATAAAAATATGCAAAACTGGATTTTTTTTTTTAAAAGAATAAGTACAAACACAATATTTTTCTATTTAATAATTAATAACTATCTGAGGATTGAAATTAATTATATATTATATTACGTTACATATATATCATTAATTATAACATAATTTTAGTTTTTATTTCCAATCAAAACTGAGTAATAATTTTAGTTTTGAATAATATTATCTTTAGTAAAATAAAAATTTAGGATAATTTAATAAGATATTTTTTTTAACTAACCAATTCTTTAAGTGTGTCAGTTTCTTCACGAGCTAATTTGTGCAACTGATTAGACTTAATTCGTTCAGTCATTAACTTAAAATTTGCATCATCTTTTTCCCGTAATTGTTGAATTAATCGTGAGTTTTGTTCTTGCATATCTTCAAATGCTTGTCCAGTTACTTCCATTTCATTAAGCATAGCTTCTTCTTCCTTTAAAACATTAAATTATTAAATAATAATTATTCGAACATATATGACCATTCTAGTTGTACTTGTTTATGAGTTGCAACTTGTTTTTGAAGTTGAACAATATTATCCTCAAGTTGTTTAATCTTACGTAAAGCATCTTCATCTGCTAGCTTTTTACGTTCTTCTCGTTTACCTTCCTGTATAATTTAAAAAAATACAAAATACTATTAAATTATTTAGAATCATTTTAATTTATTTGAATCAAGTTAGACATCCTTTCCTCAGGGAATGCTAATTAATTAGCACAATGGGTTTGACAAAGGGCTCACAACTCGTCACTGTAAAAATATGATAGTTAATAAACCTAAGCTAAAGTCTCGGGGCAGAGATTTGGATAAAATACAATGGAAACAACTTAGACTACAAGGATTTAGGATTGGTAAATGGAATGTAAGAACTTTATATAAAGCAGAAGCAGTTGATACACTAGCTGATACAATAAATAAGAAATAAGATGGCAAGGTAAAGATTGTATTCCGATAGGTAACATGATGTTATTGTATTACAATGTAACAACTAATAAGAGTGAAAATGGAATGAGTTTTCTCGTACACAGTAGTATAATACCATGGATTAAACAACTTAAGACCATAAATTATCAAATATGTTACATCCAGATCAATATGAATACCAGAAAATGATTGTAATTAGTGCACCAATAATATTCACCAAATATTACGTGATGACAAACCATTGAATTAAATTAATATTGGAAGATTTGAATGGCTTAAGTGGGAAATGAGACTGCTTGTAAGACAAATGAAAAAGATAGTTTACTTGACCAAAGCGATAACAACAGAATAAGATTAATTCATTTTGCAATAAGTAAAAATACGGTATTAAGAAATACAAAATTCTCGAGGAAAATATCCATAATGAAACTTGGTCATTACTGGAATGCAGTTTTAGTAGCAAAATTTATCATGTTTTCATAAAAAATAACAAGACACATAAAAAGACCTTAAAAAATATTATTTAATAATATTTTTAATATTTAAAAATAACGTTAGATACTCTAACTAATAGCATAAAAAAAGGACATTAAACATATACATTAGGGTGACCCTTAGCTACATGAGAGGTTTTTTTTTTTTTAATATTTGTAAGTGCCACCCCCTAAAATTATTCGAATACATGAAAAAATAAATTGTACAAAATTTGGAGACTATTGGTCAACTCTAAGACGTGCCCCAAGGGGGTTAAAAATAACCCCCCAAGGGTGATTTTTTAGTTTTTTTTGTCTATCTCAAAAACTTTAGCTTTTGCGAAAAAGTTTATTTGAACTTTTTTTTAGGTATACAATTTTTCTATAAAAAGTATATTTACAAAAATTTTCGAAAAGTTCTTATTTAGCCCTAAAAAAATAAAAACGTATATATTCTATTCTTACCGTTGAAATTGTTAATTTATAAATCGTTCATTATAAAAACATAAAAAAAAATCATTTAACCGTTGTTTTAAATTTAATTTTCTATACATTTTTAATTCGACATATTTTCTATTATTTACTATTCAAAACCTACAATTTTTTTAATTTTAATTAAAAAAAAACACATCAGAGTAAAATTAATACTTTTTTATAATTAATTTTTTAAAATAATAATTTTTTTTGTTTCAGGGCCAATTTGAATTGTCAATCAATGAGTTAAATATTCGTTCATTATGTATTTTTATTACAAGTTTATAAAGTTTCTGGTTGTATACAAATTTGTAAGTTAACATTATTTTAGCTTCAATGTGAAACTGAGACGGTATTAATTTTACTCTGATTTGTTTTTTTTTTAATTAAAATTAAAAAAATTGTNTATTCGAATACATGAAAAAATAAATTGTACAAAATTTGGAGACTATTGGTCAACTCTAAGACGTGCCCCAAGGGGGTTAAAAATAACCCCCCAAGGGTGATTTTTTAGTTTTTTTTGTCTATCTCAAAAACTTTAGCTTTTGCGAAAAAGTTTATTTGAACTTTTTTTTAGGTATACAATTTTTCTATAAAAAGTATATTTACAAAAATTTTCGAAAAGTTCTTATTTAGCCCTAAAAAAATAAAAACGTATATATTCTATTCTTACCGTTGAAATTGTTAATTTATAAATCGTTCATTATAAAAACATAAAAAAAAATCATTTAACCGTTGTTTTAAATTTAATTTTCTATACATTTTTAATTCGACATTTTTTCTATTATTTACTATTCAAAACCTACAATTTTTTTAATTTTAATTAAAAAAAAAACAAATCAGAGTAAAATTAATACCGTCTCAGTTTCACATTGAAGCTAAAATAATGTTAACTTACAAATTTGTATACAACCAGAAACTTTATAAACTTGTAATAAAAATACATAATGAACGAATATTTAACTCATTGATTGACAATTCAAATTGGCCCTGAAACAAAAAAAATTATTATTTTAAAAAATTAATTATAAAAAAGTATTAATTTTACTCTGATGTGTTTTTTTTTAATTAAAATTAAAAAAATTGTAGGTTTTGAATAGTAAATAATAGAAAATATGTCGAATTAAAAATGTATAGAAAATTAAATTTAAAACAACGGTTAAATGATTTTTTTTTATGTTTTTATAATGAACGATTTATAAATTAACAATTTCAACGGTAAGAATAGAATATATACGTTTTTATTTTTTTAGGGCTAAATAAGAACTTTTCGAAAATTTTTGTAAATATACTTTTTATAGAAAAATTGTATACCTAAAAAAAAGTTCAAATAAACTTTTTCGCAAAAGCTAAAGTTTTTGAGATAGACAAAAAAAACTAAAAAATCACCCTTGGGGGGTTATTTTTAACCCCCTTGGGGCACGTCTTAGAGTTGACCAATAGTCTCCAAATTTTGTACAATTTATTTTTTCATGTATTCGAATAATTTTAGGGGGTGGCACTTTGTAATTTTTAAATTTTATAAATAAGGGACACCCTAATATACATCTATATATGTGGGATTTATTTTTTGTAAAAGTAGTTGTTAAAATAACAACTTTTTATAAATGTTATCTTATCAATTATATTTAAAACAGAAATGTTTGTATATTATCATAAAAATGTGATTAATAAGTCTTGTATTCTTTTTATATAAAATATACTTTTTTGAAAAGCAAAAAATTTTATCTGTTTTAATTACACAAAACATGTGTAATTAAAACAGAAGAAGAAATTAAAATTTAATTACTTGAATTTTTTTGAGAGCTTGTTTTGCTTCTTCTAACTCAGCTCTCAACTTTTTTTCAGTAGCCATCAATTGTACTTTATCTCTTTGATCTTTACTTACTCCTTTATACATATCTAATAATAATTTCATTTCTTTTTGATCATTAACAGCTTTCCTAAAAATAACACAATATTAATAATTATTCATTATAATAAGAAAATGGAACTTAAAAACAAAATATACTTTAGTTGTGTTTTTAAATCTCTAAGGGCTTCACTTTCCCAATTTCTAATAATATCTTTTTGATTAACTGGTTTCTGATCTGGAGTAGTTGTAGGGCCAGTTCCAGGAGTATTTTTATTAGGTGTTTGTTGACCTTCTTTTAATTGTTCTTTTTTTACATTTTTCACATCAACTTTTTCATCATTTTGAGAACTTTCTTCTAAAGATTGTAATCCCTAAAAAATAAAATAATAATAATTGAAAACATAAAATATATTTGTCTTAGTATTAAGCATGTACTTCGAGATCTTCTTCTTTTTTTAGAATAATTTGTGACATTTGAAATTCTTCTTTTAGACTTTCATTTAAATTAACTTCTTCTTCTTTGCATGACTCAATTAATCCCTCTTTTGTATCTTGAACAATACTTGAAATTTGCTGACCAAACTTTAATTTTAAATCTTCCAGTTCTTTTTTTAACTAAAATAAAATGTTAAAATATTAATTATAATTACTTAAAACAATACATTGTTATGTAAATAAAAATTACATTAACATAATCGTCAAATCAATGACAAATGGCAATAGTCAAAATAATAATAATAATAATATATATATATATATACATATGTGGATTAAACAAATAATAACTATTTAAAATACAACTATCTTTTATTTGTTAGACATCAGTAACTCTAGATAACAGAAAAGTAAAATTTTTATATCAGTATATCCTATTTCTATTATATAATATATTAACCTATTATATATATTTTTAATGCTTTTGTAGTCCATTAAATGTCATAGTTATAGCGCTCTACTTAAAGAGAAGGTTTCTTAACAATGGATACTTCAGGACGGGTATATAATCTGTCGCTGGAGAGAAAGATAGCGACTCCAATAATTTAACTGATCTAGCAAACAAAACCACCCATAACTGTGTCTCAAACCTGAGATAGTGCATATCAGGCACGGCCACACCTTCCTTCTCAGTGTAAATAAAATAATAATAATATAAATGATAAGATAATAGAAAAAATGCTCTTATGTAGCAATAAATTTACTTTATTTAATCACAATGTTGTTAAAAAAAAAAGGTTGAGCAACTGCTCACCTAGAAAATATATTATCTTTCTTAACTAAATTTAGATAAGTCTTACTTTTGGAACTTCTGCGTTGGCATCTTTGTATTTTCGTTTATACCTATGCAATTCTCCTTTAAGTTGATTATTGTGATTTTGCAAAGAAGATAATAAATGTCTCATTTCTCGGTTTATTGGACCAGTTTGTTCATTTGCGGCTAAATTTTGTTCAAATTCTATACGCAACATTTCATATTCTTTGCGTAATTGAGCATTAACATCCTCAGAGTTCATTAATTCTGAACGTAACTTCTTTTGGGCAGATAACTCATCACTCTAAAAAATATTATAAGACTTATAAGAATCAAAGTCATGTTTTTATGATTAAATTAGTAATCTTGTAATAACCACAAGAATAAAAAAAATTGAATCTAACACAATACAATAAACAGTTATTTTTAGTTTTGAATAATTTTTTTTCGACTTGATTATAGATTGCATAAGAAAACTATGCTCCGTTATTGATTATATATATAATATTGTATTATATCATTAATTAAAATTAAATCAATATTGGAAGAGTATATAAAAAAACAGTATTTTCAAGATTTTCTTGTATGTTTTTTATTAACAGCAATTTTTTCAATTTATATTTAAGTTAAGTTAAAGTTAATATTTTTTATCTTTATAGAATTTTCTATTTGCCAGTTAAAGTTTTATAACTGTAAGTTGAAAAAAAAAAAAAAACTTTGGCTTTATACTGAAGTTCAATTATTTTTATTACAAATAACATTCTAACTCAACTTAAAAAAAAAAAAAAAAAAAAAAAAAAAAACGGTTTAAATAATTTAAGTCCAAAGTTTTGCTCTCAAGAAATGATTTTAGAAATGTTAAAAAGATTATATTTATAAGCAATGATTTTATAATGTAATTATCGCTTAATTACTAATTATCTCAAAAACTAGAAGTGAATGAAAAAATTTGAAACAAGATTCGGAATTTTCAGTATAATATTTTATAGAAATCATATAAACATAGTAAATAAGAAAATATCTGTTATCCTGTAAAATTAATAAATTATTTTTTATTTTTAGAAAAAGGATTTTCATGGTCCATTAAATAAAATAATTGATTAATTAATCTATCAATTATTTTATAATTATAGTAACTAATTTATGAACTAAAATCTATTTGATTAATAAACATACTATAATTTAATAAAAATTGTAAATTATAATTGAAACTCGAGACTTTTTTAATTAAATTTTTTATTCATCTAAATTAAGTAAAATATATCATGTTAAAAACAGAATATCCATAAACAATAAGATCGATATAATCAGTTATTAAATTAATTGATATAATCAATTTATTTTTATTAAACAATTAATAAATTAAATTGATTAATTGAAAAAATTAAGTGGCTCTATATCTAAATTTTTTATATTTTTTGATAAAGAAAACTTTTTTTAGAATTGTACATTATTATATTTTTGTTATTTAAATAAGCTGCTAGTATTATATAAATAGAAATGTTTACTTTAGAGTTTGAAGATTAAAATTACTTGTAGTAATTAGTTTTTTGTGTTTCTATGAGTAGTTTCAAAATTTATTCAATATGAATAATATGAACAATGAATATAACATAAAAACAACAAAATTAAGCATAGTATAATTTTTTGATATTAATTTGTTTTAAACTAATACAAAAAACAATTAAATAATTTCAAAACATACCTCCATTACTTCCATTTGACGTAAATGTGTATTTTTACTGTTTTGCAATAATCCTGTAGATTCAAGTAGTTGATTTCGCATTAACATAAATTCATTATATAATACAGAGAAATGTGATTGCAAACATTTATATTCTGTTGTTTCAATTATTACATTCTCGGGAAGTTGTCTCAGCTATACATATGTTAATTAATTATCGATTGTTTTTAGAATCTTAAAAATATTAATTAAACTCAAAGTATAACATAAAATACATACATCCATTTTTAACTTTTCAACTTCCATTAAAGTCTCCCTATGTTGTTGATGTAATTTATCTAATTCTTGAAGTCGATTATTATTAAGCTCTCTTAACTCTTCGTTTTCTTTTTGTAATTCTTCAACCTGTCATAAAAGATTACAATAAATATTTACTTATACAATTCATATAAATAACACAAAGATCCCTTTACTTGAGATAAAGATTCTAAAAATCAACAATAAATTCTCTTATTTAAGATTTTACTCAAACTGACTTTATTCAGTAAGAATAAAATAGTTATTACTTATTATGCTGTATAATAACTGCATTTATTAGATATACTATATTTTAACTTAAATATTATTATATTCCAAATATTGGTTTTCTTCTTAAGGTCTTCTAGAAAATGCCTGATTAATTTCAAGTATTTGTAATTTTATTTCATTAGATAATACTAATTAAAACAGATATAGACCTATTTAAAAAGCAATACAATTAAAAAAAATTATCATTTTTTAGTTTATTATGGCATATGTTAAATAAATGTCAATTTTATTAGATAAAATCGTTAGAAGTCTATGCCTATTTTTCACTGCTACATGATGCAAATTTCACTTTATATTAAATATATTACTAATTAATTATATTAAAAAATATCTCATATTAATTAAAAAAAATAAAAAGATGTAAGAATAAAGAGATTAAATTAGAGAAAACATTAAATGATCAATCAATAAAATGAAAAAATTTTAACAAAATGTATAATTTTTTTAAAAAGGTTTCATTTTAAAAAATTATATATTTTTAGTAATTTTTTTAACATTTCTTTTTAAGTAAATATGAGGTGTTATCACAAACATTACAAATATTTATTGTTTAATGATAAAATTATTTTACCTTTTGCAATGATAAATTTGACTGAGTAATTGATGAGTCTTGTTTTTGGGGAATTTTGTCATCAATTTGCATAACTTCCAAATTTTTAAGTTTATCTCTTGCTTCAGCTAAATGCGTTTCTAGTTTATAATTTCTATCTTGAATTTTTTGATATTCATATTGAAGTTCTTCTATTTGATTTCTCATCTCAGCAACTTCAGTTTCTTTACAGTTAACAGTATCTTGTAATCCAGCCAACTAAAGATCAACAATTTATATAATTCCTAAATAAATCAATTTTCTTATTTATGTTTTTTTTTTAAATTTATAAACTATAATTTAGAAATTACGCAGATGAATTTTTAATTCAATTGACCTTCAGAAATCAAATGAATGATTTCCAAACTCAAAATTTAAACTAATAGCGACTAAAAAAATGAGTAATATTTTACTTAAAAGTTGAAGACCAGAAAAAAGGTAATGAAAGGTTATTTTAAAGCAATCACTTTTTTTTATTTTACTTGTCATATAACACTCATTTTTAATAATAATTACAATTTTGAACTTTATTATTTTATGTTTACTAATTTAAAAATTAGTTTTTATTGTATGAATTTTAATTTCATCAAAATAAATTATCTTAGATAAGAAATACATATTATTTTTACTTTCAAAGACATTGTATGATGCCTTTTATGCAATGATGTATTTAAAGATTGTAAGTTTTGATTTTCAGCTTGAAGTTCACTGTTCGCATTTCTTACTACTTCATCCATATTAGGTGCCTCATCTATAATTTTAATTTTTACTATATTTTTTACTTAAATATTTAAATTAAGATATACACACAAATTTTAGATTATACCTCCATCAAATTCTCCTTTTAAGGCTAGAGTTATTTTCTCATTCCTTTGCATTAATCTATCAAAAGCTTGAATAACTTTAGCAACAGCACGAGTTGAGACTTGTACACGATGGGCAAGTTTTTCATCTAATTCTTCTTTATCCCAGGTTGACAATTGAACTAAAAATGATGTGGTAGCTTCACTTTCATCTGTAATTCAAAAAATATCAATATTATTTAAAATCAAATAAAAATTAAGTTATATTAAAAACATACTTCTGCTTTCTATTTCATCTGCTGTTTCAGCATCAAACCTTTGCAACAAAACACGAATGTCTTCATTTAATTGATTCCAATACCTATTTACAACATTTAACACAGAGTCATCTTGAGTTTGACGTTTTTCGAGTTGTTCAATCCTACTTCTTAATTCCATTTCTAATCTATTTCTTTGTTCTAACCTCTAATTAAACATTATGTGGTTATCTACTAAATAAATATCAACTTAGAGAGAAAAAATAATACTTGTGCCAATTTTTTATTTTGATATTGTAGAACTTTCATATCTAAATCCTCCATAGTAGATATTGGTCCAAGTCTAACTGGTTCAAATTGTACTTTTTTTAGAGGTGGTTCTTCAGAACCACTTTCGTCACTATTTCTTTTAGACATATTATTTCTTTGTTATACCCCACAACATAAAATTAATTCATATTCTAAAAAAATTAGTAATTAATCAAAAACCATTATAAAATTTGTTCTTATCAATACATTTTTCACAGTGTTAGGTCAGTACATTATGTCAAGATCAAATAAATATTATACAAGTGTATTTTTTGGTAATACACACACACACACACACACACACATATGCAATAAACGTTTAGTTTTATATACTATATTACAATTAATAACTATATTAAAATAATAACAATTTTTATTATTTTAAATGTTTCACAATTGAGAAATTTTTTATAAAATATTGTAATGTTAACCTTTTTTATAATAATAACTTTTAAATGTACAGTCTATTAGTTCAATAAATTTAAATTAAAAATTAAATGATTAACTTAAAATATGAAATATAATTAACAAAATATATTAGTTATATAATGTATTAAAACTATCATAATTTCAGAAATATTTTTTTTACCATCATTTTACAAATTTTTTAGTATGGTTTAATTACTTATTCGAAAATTTTGCTAATGACGTTGATTATACTTAGTGTATAGTAAAAATATATATTAATAATATTCTTAAGTCTATAAGATGATGGGACTTTGAAAGGCAAATTATTTTTTCTAGACAATGTCTAAATATTTATTTGATTTGCTGTATTATATGTAAAGTCTACAATTCATATAGATACACAATCATAGTTTTCTAATTATGGTAAATGTTACAATTTAACAAGGTAAAATAATAAATATTATAGCAAACATTTTCTATTAAAAATAGATTTACTCAAGAAATGTATAATTGTTATAAGCTATACCTATGAGTTTATCATAAAGTAACTTCTTGGTACATACTTTTATATTAAGTAATTATTTGTATGTATTCTGTTCTTGTGTTCCAACATTTTTTTACACAATGTGATTAGATACATTTTTTTATATTTAGTTATGTAAGAATTTATTTAGGGCAAAAATGAGTCAATAAAATAGTATATACCTATTATTATTTTAATTTTATTCAATTTAATATATATTAATAGTAATATAGTATATATTTAATTTATATCATATAAAAATGATTAAATGTTCTATGTAAAGTATGCATGAACATTTTTAGGATTTTGACATAGATATGATCAGCTATAGTAATTTCAAACATTTATTTAAAAATAATACTTTTTCAGAAAATATTCAATTAAAATAATTTAAATCCAAAAAAATGTTTCTGTTATATCTTACAACATATACTGTCAATCTTACAAGATATGTTTAACATTTTTGTTTTATATTAAATTACTAAAATCAAAATGTGTATGGTACAAAATAATATTTTAAATTCATCATAAATAAAGAACTTTAAAATAAGATAGCATACCATGAAGCACATTTACTGACTTATTGGGTTGAACATTTTATAGATTATAACAAAATGATTCAATTTGAATTATATCAATATATTGTTATCAATTAACTAAAATATTAGGAAGAATATCATTAAAAAAACAGAATGAAACAAATTTTTGTACCAATAGTTTAAAATTTTACTGTTTTACTATTACGTGAAATTGATAATTTTAATTTAACAATAAATAAATTAAATTTTGATAATATATTAGATTTAATTTTTACAAGAATGATTTAACATAATAACAATATACATTATAAATAACAATAAATACTTTTCAACTAAATAACATAAATACAAACATTGTTTTAACGTACCGGCTATATTTTTTATTTGTTCGTTCTTGATGAACAAAAAGAAAATCTGAGGTCGATAATAAAAGAGTTTGTTGATGAGCGCAAACTAATAGAACATAACCGGAGCTTCTTAACTGTTTACACTATGCCGTGATAAATTGATAACTTATAATCTGCCACAAGATGGCGGACATAGGATGTGCCGTGGAAATAATAATATGTTATCTTCTTATCAATACAAACACAATAAAAGAAATTCAAGATCAATCCTCTTAGTACTAAGTAGCATTATTTTAATTCATCTGAAAAATATTATTCCTTTTTATTGACGATAAATTTGTAGAAAGTATAATTTATTCAATGATTAAAAATGTGGAGTGCTTGTTTTTACACTGGCGTAAGTATTTTCAAAATATCGGTAGTTAAAACGTCTATTATATATTTTGTTCCACCCAAATGACTAATATTTTGTTTTGTTTATTTTTACATTTATCTTATGAAAAACAAAATTCACTTATTTAATTAAAATGGAAAATTCATTGTGTATTTACGGTTCTATAAGTTTAATATTAAGTTTTTATTAATAGAGAGTAGTTGAAATTTTATGCTGTATTAGTGTATTTTGTGAAAAAAGATGATACACTTTGAAAAATGGCAAGATGTACAATTGCATGTCCCTGCTGCTTGCGTTTCAAATTCAGTGCTGATGAAATGGAACAACATTACAGAAGTAAAGAAATTGACAAACTCATAGATAAAGATAAACACCTGTTGCGCCGTCAAGTCAAATTACTACTCCTAGGAGCTGGAGAAAGTGGAAAATCAACTTTTCTTAAGCAAATGCGTATTATTCATGGAATAAAATTTGAGCCAGAGCTTGTCATTGAATATCAGCACATTATTTATCAAAATATATTAAGAGGTATGTTATTTTGCGAGAGTAAAAATTAAAATTTAAAAAATATTTTTTTGTTGTAGGTATGAAAGTTTTAGTAGATGCTAGACAAAAACTAGATATACCATGGGAAAATCCTGATAATAATGAACGTGCAGAGTTTGTTTTAAAATTTGACAATCGTACAACATTAGATACTAGATTATTTCTAGCATATGCTCCATCAATGTATTGTTTATGGAAAGATTCAGCTATTAAAAGAGCATTTGAAAGAAGAAGAGAATTTCAATTAAGTGATTCAGTTCAATATTTTCTTGACAATATTGAAAACATTGCAAGAAGTGTAAGTTACTTAAATAGTATATGATTAATTTACAACTCATTCATTAGTATAAGCATTTATTTATCTTACTATAAAATATTTTTAGGACTATTTACCCACAAATAAAGACATATTACATGCCAGAAGAGCTACTAAAGGCATTTATGAATTTACAATTCCGATAAATAACATACCTTTCAGATTTGTTGATGTAGGTGGCCAAAGATCCCAAAGACAGAAGTGGTTTCAATGTTTTGATTCTGTTACTTCAATATTGTTTCTGGTTTCTTCATCAGAATTTGATCAAGTCTTAGTGGAGGATAGGTAAATACATTTTAATAATGATATGTAATTTTATAACCAAAATAAGGGTTGATATATCAAAAAAATTTATCTTAAGGTGATATCAGTGAAAAAATTGATGAAATCTTAAATAATGTCTTGATATCATGACTCTAATTTTAGCCCTATATATTTATAACAGTTTTTATTTATGATATATTATCATTATTAAATAAAAATTGATTAATTGAAACTATACTTAACAAAATACCTAAATAATATATATATATATTATTAGTTTTTAAAGTAAAAACAAAAACTTAACTAGTTTGTATATTGGAAAAATTTAGTTAGATAGTTTTTCATTATAGAAAATAATAAATCAATTACAACTTTTGATTCATTAATTTAGAAGATATTACTATTTTTATATCTAGATGGAAAGAGTAACACATCATAGAATATCCCATAATAAGAATTATGAGACCCGTATCTCACCATTAACCTTCATTTTGAAATTTTAACAAATTAAAATTTTTCTTTAAAAATGCCGGTTATGAATTATTATTAATTAATCATTTTTTAAAATAGATTATTTTTAAAGATGCATAAACATTTTTTTTTGTTCATCAATATTTTAGAAATTAGCAAATAAAGAAAAAATTTTTAGTGAGCAAAAAAAAAAAGCCAGCAAAAAATGATGCCACTACTTGCGATCTGTTCAAAAATTCATAAATAATGCAGGCCTGTTATTTAGTTAAATCTTTTAGATTAAATTTCATTTGTTTAATCATAATTTTTTTTAAGTAAAATTAAAAGTAAAGAAAGTATAGAATGGTCATATTAAATTTAATTGATTATAAAGCCTGATACATGACATCAGTTCACACAATTTAATGAGCACATCATATGATAAACAATTTACATCGAAATTTTGTATTAGTTTAATTAAAATTTAAATTATACCAAGAATAATTTTTTTTTTCAGAAAAACTAATAGACTTGAAGAATCAAAAAATATTTTTGATTCAATTGTAAATAATGTTATATTTCGACGAGTTTCAATAATTCTTTTTATGAATAAAACTGACCTTTTAGCTGACAAGTTAAAAAGAAAAGAAACCAATATCAAAAATTATTTCTCAGACTATACTGGTAAGATATTATTTACTATATATAATTAAATTGTGTTTGAAGTATTTGATTTTTTTTTTCATGCTTACCAAAATTTAATAGAATTATTGTAAGTTATTTTATTATTTGAAATCTTAAAATATCATATGTTATAATCACATTAAATAATGATTTTATAAACAATTTTATACCAGAAATAATGTAAATTGTGTATTTAAGACTCAATTTTTTTTTAATATCTGTTTGAAGTAGTTTTAATTAAAAACATAAAAAATCTTCTACAATTATTTCCCCAAATTAGGATCTGAAATACATTTTTTTATTTTTTCTCTAACCTAAAATGTACAGTCCAACTTTTTTTAATTCAAAAGAACCTATAGCCATCAAAAATAATGAATTACAAATGAGAAATGATATTAAACGAAAAAAAAAATTAGAGAGCTCAACTTTTTAATTTTACTGTAAGATGAAAGTAAAACAAATAACTACATCAAAATTTAATATAATATAAAGGTTATTTTACAGACAATTTTTTTGCAGATAAAATGTTTATATATATTAATTTGATACTATTATTAAATTACTGACAATTTCTACCACTAGAATTGGATACAATATTGTTCATTTTAACACAATCAAATTTGAAAATAATACATTTTGACTTGTTGCACTAAAATATTTATAATTTATATGTATTATAAAATTGTATTTTATATACTTAAATTTATATATGTATAATTTATTTTAGCTTTTATACATGACATTAAATATTTACCAAATTACTGTGATTGATTAATAATATGTCAAATTAGAAGTTTCTTTCATTTTTATTTCCCAAATTTACACTCAAATGTAGTTTATAATTTCAGATATTTAACAAAATTTATGTAAACACATCAATTGGCTATACATTTTAATTAAAATTTTTATTCAATTTAGTTTTTTATTAAAGAGTACCTAAGACTGTGTATTAGTGTAAAATTTTACCATTGAATATTTTAGTATATGCTAATTTTGTTTTAAAGTTATGAAATTGATTTAAAAATTGTCAATAAATTTTTAGTGATGCATGAAAAAGTAAATTTCTTGACATTTTTTTAAAAAATCACCTCTATAGTTAAAACGAAATTTTAATTAATAGCCAACGGAAAAAAAATTTCACTGACGTTCATTACTCTATTCTATTGATTTTTAGGAGATCCTCACAGTTTACCAGATGTGCAGGCATTTTTATTAGATTTCTTTCGTCAAGCTAAGCGTGATCCAAGAAAATCTCTGTTTCATCATTTCACAACTGCTGTAGATACAGAAAACATCAAAGTTGTATTCAATGCTGTTAAAGATACAATTCTTCATAGAAATTTGGAGTCATTAATGCTTCAATAATATTTATTATTCATTAAGCGGGTATTTGTTATGAATTTATCTCATTGAATTTTAAGTAATCAAATTACCTTTAATGTATTTTATAAAGTCATTGCCTTTTATATGTATCTCATTCTTATATTGAAGTCTTCCTCTGCACATGGTAAAACCTTTATATTTCTATAAATTTAATCAAATTTATGTAAGTTTTTGTAATTTTAATATACTAGATTCCATAAATAAAATGACCCAATGAAAGACAAGTGAATTATGCCATTTTCATTATTGTATTACTGTTAATTAAAAATTTTACATTTTTTTATGAAAATAAAGTATAAGTTAATTGTTTGTATAATTTAAATTGCACTTAAGTGTAATAATCCAGTATTTTGCATTTATTTTTAAAATTTAAATATATGCTTAAATTAAGTAAAATATCATTTTTCCTTTTGTACATAAATTGTAATGTCATTTATTATTATACTATTTTGTTAGGTCATTTTTTTATATAATTTAACCATATTGTTGATTATTAAATAATCACGTGGTAACCTATTATTTATTATAAATTATAAATCATTAACTTAAATTTATTTTATGTTAATTATTCCACATTTTGGATAATTTTATGCCATTATGTATAGTTATTATTCTTTATTATAGCTATTTATTACTAACTTAGCTCAAGAAGAGTTACTATTTAAATTTCACAAACTTATTGATTTTAATTTTTTCTCAGTTTATTACTTAACTTGATCATAACTTACAAATAATACAATTACAAAAAAAGAAAAATTAAGAAAATTATTTTTGATATAAACCACAAATATATTGTCGAGTTCATCTTAATTTTTTATCATGTAGATTACATGAACAAAATATAAATGATTTATTTTAATTTTAGATAGTAGGTATTTAAATATTACAATATACAAATATAACATTGTCATAAAAAAATAAATTCTTATATTTTGTGTAAGTGCATAAGATGCACTCAATTTAATGTAACATTTATCATTGCTAGTAAAACAGTGGTAACAAAATAAATAAACATTAAGCAGTAAAATGCTTTTACTCTGAGAACAAATTTTAAATTTGTATAAACTATTTTAACATTCTTATATTTTTCAATGAAATTAATAAAGTAAAAAATATTTTTACTAAAACAATAGTTAATAAAGAATAAAAAATACAAATTGTCATACAAATTGTCATACAAATCATACAATAAATACTTTTTTTTTATATAAATAGCTAACTTTAAAAAAAATCAAGTTAAATTTTTGTCAAATGCATCACCAGAATAATTTGACAGAATGGTTCTAAAAACTACACAGAGATTTCTATTAAGATTATGTACCACAATAAAGCTTTTACATAATTACTAAAATTAATAATACATTTTAAATTTTACTAAAAACAAAAATAAAAAATTTCATATGCCTTTATTTTTAAACTCAATTTTCATCTAAAGAAATCCAATTATTGTTGTCTTTGGATACAACAATAAATAACTGATTATCATTTATATATAGTTGATCTTTGAAGTAATTCAACAAATCGCTCTCCTACAAAAAAAAAAAAAAAAATGACTAATGTTATATTTATAATTATTATGATTTAAATAAGAAATAAATAATTGAGTATGATGTAGTACGTACATTTCCAATTTGCGAAGGATGTGATAACTTTGAATCTAGGTTAAAATATGTACCACCAATATTCTTAATAGATATCCAATGGCGTCTTTTTAAAGGTAGCCACAAAAACCCTAGTCGACATTCACTAGGTATATTCATTACAAAACCAAATATTTGATCTAATTTCAAACTTTTTGGATCCCTATTAATAAAATAATTTTATAAAATATTCAGAAAAATAACTAAAAAAAAATGTTATAATATAGTCATGTGTACAATTCATAGTCATACATGTGTTAATAGTACAAATTTATACATAATTAAATAGCATTATTATGTTTTAAATTTAATTAATAGAAAATAATATTTAGCAATTTGTAAATGTTGAAAACTCTTTTAAATCATTTAAACTAGTACTGAAATAATAAGCACATTAATAATAAACTACAAAATATTTAACCAATATTTATATATAATTTTTAGGATAAAAGAAAAATAAAACATTTTAATAACTGTACTAACTTTCTTTTATCAAACCATATTGCATTATATCCTTTATTTTGTAAAGCAGCAATTATCACATTGACATCATAATTTCCTAGGCCTAAAATAGATCTATGAGGATTTATATAATTGTTAGGTGATAGTGAAAAGCAAATAGCATCTAGTTCCATTTGTTTAAATGCTTCCTTGGACTGGAATAAATTGTTTAATGCATGTAATGCACATAATTCCTTTGACTATTTAAAGGAGTTTCATGAAAATAATAATAATAGGCACTAATTATAAATAACTGAATAACATTCAAGGAAATAAAATATTTTGATTACTTGTTTTTCATGGTAAATTGAAATATCATTAGGTAACATTATTCATTTATAATTTACAACTCTATTTGAAAATGTACAAAATTATTTTAATTTATGTGTATTTGGACAGCGTTGAAAATAAAATAAATTTTTTATCTTTTAACAAACTATCCGCGTTTACTAAATAGATAATTTTTGAATGAGCATACTCACACATTACTATAAGAATTAGTTATTGGACTATTATAAAAAACCTCAATATAGTATTAGGTCCTTAGTCAAAATTTTGTTTATGATAACGAAATATTGACAGCTTTACTCTTTTCTCAATGGTTTTATCATAGGCGGATATATCAGATGTTAACAACTGATACATTGTCACACTTTACCAATGTGTTATAATATAATATTAGTTTCATCAACTATTAACACCCATGATTTAAAAACATTTAGTATTGATTAAAATAAATTATAGTTAATAAGTAACCGTTGGAAGTAATTGAAAATAAATAAAAAATATTAAAATTAAAATAATAGAAGAGTGTTACGTTTTAATGTATCATTTAAATAATAAAATATGTTTAAAACTTATCGCCAACGACCATACCACGTTGAATGCACCAGTTCTCGTCCGATCACTGAAGTTAAGCAACGTCGGGCGTAGTTAGTACTTGGATGGGTGACCGCTTGGGAACACTACGTGCCGTTGGCTTATATTATTTTCCTAATTTTTTTTAAACACCTGATATAATTTTAGTAATATTATTGTATTAAAATATTATTTAATATTAAATATTATTTCAAATAATATTTTATATACTACTAATAATACTGCATAGAAGAATCATTATAATTTATGATAAAATCATTATTTATTCATGCATAAATATTGAGTACGCTAAAAGAAAGTGATAGGATGAAACTTAAAAATATAAGACGGTGTTATAACTATTGTTGACGTCAACCTTGTACACATTTATAAAATTAATACAGGTCTCGAAAGCTTATGCATAATATAAGACGTAATATAAATTTATATATAAGTAATTGAAAAATAATTTTATATTTAAAAATTTCTGAACTTGAAAATAATTTTTTCATTAAGTCAATATAATTTATATAATAATTGAGACATTGAAATACTGTTATGTTTGTAAAAAAAAATTAGGAAATAATATATAAGCCAACGGCACGTAGTGTTCCCAAGCGGTCACCCATCCAAGTACTAACTACGCCCGACGTTGCTTAACTTCAGTGATCGGACGAGAACTGGTGTATTCAACGTGGTATGGTCGTTGGCGATAGGTTTTAAACATATTTTATTATTTAAATGGTACATTAAAACGTAACACTCTTCTATTATTTTAATTTTAATATTTTTTATTTATTTTCAATTACTTCCAACGGTTACTTATTAACTATAATTTATTTTAATCAATACTACATTTTTTTAAATCATGGGTGATAATTGTTAATGAAACTAATATTGATGTATCAATATTAGTGAATCAATCAGATAAATCAAGATGTATACATCTTCATTATTATTATATATTACGAAAGTTATAATAGTAATAAAAAGGAGCTGCGATATTTTTTGCTATTGTACATTGGCACAAAATGAAGGGACTTAGCTCCTCTAAAATTAAAAAAAAACGGTAGCACAGTGGGGTCGCGGCATAGTAGAGACATTGCATAGTAGGGTCCAGTATAGATTTAATCTGACAGTGATTAAAATCACTATCATAAGAAACGCTTCGATGCAAATCTGTAGATAGTGTTTAATTTTAAAAAATTGATGGATAATTGCAAAAGCAACATCAACTTCTATTAAAATAAAATACAAAACCCATAATTATCATACAAAAATAGTATATTTTTCAATATGGTAGCCATTTGCGTATAGAAGATAGATCGTCGGGACAAATTTTTTTTTTT
>NW_026099574.1:9930205-9933051 GCF_025091365.1 Daktulosphaira vitifoliae | reverse complement strand
TTTTTAGCTTCGATGCGAAGCTGAGAAGGTATTAATTTTACTATGTGTTTTTTTTTTTGTGTCTGTATACGCTCAATCTCAGCTCTCACTGAACCGATTTTAATGAAAAATATGTCAAAAGATCACAAATCGTATCTAGTTGAAGACATTACCCTCAAAAATTGAAAAAATTTCACTCGTTCCCCGTAAATGGGGGAAACCTCCAAAAAAATTACAAATTTAAAAATCGCTAATTTTCGAAATTTTTTCACTTTTTTTTCTTAAAACTTCCATAACTTTTTGAAAAATCAACAAATCAACATAATTTTTTTTTATACTAAAACCTTANTTTTATAAATTTGACCCTTTCCCTGCCCACAGAAGGGTATTTAAAATAACAACTTTTTCACAAAAAAAATAACTTTTTCAATATAACTTTTGAAAATGTTCTGGAAAGACTGACACTTTTATATATATCTTAAATTAAACCTTATGTAATATACTTGAATTTGAAAAAAAAAATTTGACCTCTGGATTTGTCTTCTTTGTAAAAATGACTACCGTATTCAAAAATTTGCTATTTTTGTGTTAAAATTCTGGGTATTGTATTTTATTTTATTTTAAAATACCTGACAAGGGGAGTACAGATTTTCATAAATATTATATAAATGAAAAATTAATATAGCATAGAAAGTTAAACTTATTTAAATTTGTTTGCTTCTTTTAAGTCGAGAAAAATAACTTTGAAGTTTGAAATAGCTTAAATAACCAATTTTTTCATCCGACGGCATCGACGTACGGTTGCCGAGTTGGTAAAAGTTATGTTTTACACGCTTGGGGTACGAGGTTCCAACCCACGTATGGCAATGAATTTTTTGCATTTTTTATTAATTCTTTTTAAGTTAGTATAAATTTTTAACTCGTTTGATTTTTATCTCATTTAGATTGAATAACTTCAATAAAGATCAAGGATTCCATAATTTTAGTCGCCCCTTGTAAGAAAAAATTTCTTATTCGTATTAAAATTATTTTACTATATTTTAAGTTTTAGCTTCGATGCAAAGCTGAGAAGATATATTTTTGTGACTATTATTTATTTTCTCTGCTTTAACTTGACCTACTTTTTTCAACGATACGTCAAANCTCTGCTTTAACTTGACCTACTTTTTTCAACGATACGTCAAATGACTACAATTTATAGGAAATTATTACTATTACTTTTATTTAAGTTATCTATTACCATAAAAATGCAAAAAAATATTGAGCTTTTCTGATAAATTTACAATAAATAGTAATTATAAAACTTTCTGACTGCATATTGTACTTAACGATACAATTTTTTTAATTGTCATAAAATTTTCTATTTAATGATGTTAATGTCAAACTTACCAATTGAGCTAAAAGTTATGGTAAAATAAATTTTTTTTTTTATTATAAACATTTACAACAATCAACTTTAAACGATTAAAAAAATAGGTAAATATGTCATTTTCCTTATTCTTAACTTATTAATAATCAAAATCAGTATTAATTTAAAACGATTTTTTTTGTTCTTAATTATTTTTTTTTATATGTAAATACTATTTTTTAATAATATTAAAACTTAGAAGTGATAGAAAAAGTCTAATTGCACATTTGAAAACATCGCAAAAAGATGATTTAGAATAGTATATTTTTGTTTCTGATGAAAGTTCCTTGTAGTACAATGTATAAAACTTATAACTATGTTAACTGTTATAACTTTATCAAAAATGGCCGAATCAGTATATTTTTTTTTTATTTAAATGCATGTCTTTATTTATCATTTGGTTTTTTTTTATAAATCTAACCCTTTACCTACCCACAAAAGGGATTCAAAATAATAACTTTTTTTTTTTTTAGTTAAAGTAAATTATTAAAATTAATTTAGTTCTGAATATTTCAATTGTAGAATCTTTTTAAATACCAAAAATTACTTAGAAATGATATTATGATTTCTATTTAAGTATTCTATTACGATAAAAATGCAAAAAAATAATAAGTTTTTCTGATAAATATACTGTAGATAGTAATTATAAAGTTTCCTGACTACATATTAATCTTAAAAATAACATTGTTTTAATTCTCATAAAATTTTCTATTTAATGATTTATTCTAGTCAACGAAGGAGTAATTTTGGCGAATAACAGAAAAAATTCCCAACCAAATTTTTTTTTTTTTAAAGTAGGAAATTGGTGGATTATTCCAAAAGCAAAATCAACTCTTATTTCTTAATTTATATCCTGATTAGTAGTTCTTTGATTTTAAAATATAATCATAGTTGTAAAAAATACTTTTAAAAAGTATTTTAAATAATATTCAAATATTTTTAAAAAAATGTATTTAAAATACTATTTGAATACTTTTCATACATAAGTATTTGAGTAATACTCAATTACTTTACAAAAGTATTTCAAATACTAAGAATACAATTAAAAAATTATAATAATGTTTTTATTTTAACTAAGAGCAAAAGGGTAATTTGAGTAAAATATTGAGTACTCTTAAATTAAGAGAACTCATTTATTATTTTCGATATTTTTTGTTAGAGGTAAATAAAATTAATTATTGGAGACTAATCAGTGAAAAAAATAAATATTAGTACACGTGTAAAAACCTGTAAAGTATGTCTTATTGACAATAGAGTAAATCATTTGAACCTGCAATAGGCTATTGTAGGTTCAACTGATGTATTAAAAATAGATGTATACATAATAGCATTTAGATAAGCACAATAATTATGTTATACTATAATGTAACATATAAAATAACAGAGAATTATTCTCAATTTTCATTTTGACTGAGTTTAATTTGCTTGCTGTGTTACGGTTAGCAAATTAAAAAAAAAA
>NW_026099574.1:9929471-9930007 GCF_025091365.1 Daktulosphaira vitifoliae | reverse complement strand
TTAATTTTTTGTGAAAAAGTTGTCATTTTAAATCCCCCCTGTGGGCATAATGTTGTAAATTTATAAATTATATCTATTGATAGTCATTATTGACAATAAACACTTCGTGACTGTGACAGCGTTGTCATAAAAAACAAAAAAGTGAAAAATAAATATGGCTATATTTATATATATTTTTATATAGTATATTTTTATATATACTAGTATTATAATATAATACTAGTATTTTTCGTTTATTATTGTTTTAAGCTTATTTTAAAATTATTTTTAACTTTTTAGTTCGATGTGCATTAAAAGCGTGTTCTTTAGCTTCGATGCGAAGCTGAGAAGATATTGGTTTTACTACAATGTGTTTATTTTTTTTTTTATGTCTGTTAACACTTTTTCTCAGCTCTCATCGAACCGATTTCTTTCAATGATACGTCAAAAGATCACAAATCGTATCTAGTTGAAGACATTACCCTCAAAAATTGAAAAAAATTCCCTCGTTCCCCGTAAATGGGGGAAACCTCCAAAAAAATTACAAATTTAAAAAT
>NW_026099574.1:9929071-9929373 GCF_025091365.1 Daktulosphaira vitifoliae | reverse complement strand
ATTACATTAGCTTTAATTTAAGATATATATAAAAGTGTCAGACCTTCCGGAACATTTTCAAAAGTTAAGTTGAAAAAGTTAATTTTTTTTGAAAAAGTGGTCATTTTAAATCCCCCCCTGTGTGCAGGTAAAGGGTCAGATATAAAAAAAATATACCAAACGAAAGTTAATGATATTACACATTTATATAAAAAAGAATTATATTGATATGTTCATTTTTGAAAAAGTTACGGCAGTTTTTAGTAAAAAAAATTGAAAAAATTTCGAAAATTAGCGATTTTTAAATTTGTAATTTTTTTGGA
>NW_026099574.1:9872500-9928786 GCF_025091365.1 Daktulosphaira vitifoliae | reverse complement strand
AAAAAGTATATTAATAGTACTGAATATTAAACAGTATTAAATACTAAATAATTGTATTTAAAATACTACTCAGATACTTTTTATTAAATGTATTTAAAAATACTATTCAATACCAATGAAAGTATTTGAATACTTTTATTCAAATACATTTACTCAAATGCTTTACGCCTTTGAATATAATATATGAATATATACTAATTATACTTATTAAATTTAGTATGAAATTGATATTCAATAATTTAATATATTAATTTAAACGGAAAAATTATAAAAATAATAAAGAAATTATATTTTGCTTTACTTTTACGTGTATAAATATTTAAAGAGCTTGATACAATAATTTTCAATAAAAACTGTTTGTTACTATAAAAAAATGCACTGGACTACAAAGAACTATCATCAGAAGCAAAAAAATACTTTTCTAAATCAACTTTTCGCGTTGTTTTCAAATCTGCAAGTAGACATTTTCTATCACTTCTAATTTTTGATATTATTACTAATNACTATTTCTATCACTTCTAATTTTTTATATTATTACTAATTATATATATAAAATAATAATTAAAAGAAAAAAAAATTTGTTTTCAAATTATTACTGATTTGATTTTTAATATGTTAAAAATAATCAGTCCAAATTTTCAATTTTAACCTATTTTTTTGGTTCTTTAAAGTTGATGAAAAATTTTTGATAAAGATTTATGAAAGTTTATAGTAAAAAAAATTGAATATATTACCATAACTTTCAGCTCAATTACAAGTTTAAAACTGACATCTAGGCCAGTCAACAAAGAAAAAATTTCTTAAAAAATTCCCAACTAAATTTTGTTTTATTAATATTTGAATTAAAATATGTATAATGACATACTAATAGTCCTCATTGATTGAAATTGAGATTTTTTTTTACAGTCTCGCAAAAGTTCAAAAATATGAGCTTATTTAATTTTCTCAAAAAATATTTAACTTACAAAAAAAGTTTCGTACAAAAGTTGTTTAAAAGACAATTATAAACAAAAAAATTATCTTATATTTTTTCATTTAAACAAATATTTTTCGAGTTACATTACATTTAATATGAGTACTAAAATTTATATTCCATTTTTTTCATATTACGGTTGCTTTTTATCATGGTATACATTAGACACAATTTTATAAATACATACGTGTGTATGTGTGAATTTATTTATTTATAGTATCATTTAAGTGTAGTGTATACTAAGATACAACCGATAGAGTGGGTAACATCCCTCAATCTCTTTTTTGGTCTTCCTCTATCTCTTCTTCCTTAAACATTCATTTCTATAACTGTTCTTACAGCCTCCGATTCTTCTCTCCTCATCTAAGTCTATATTCTGTCATCTTATCCACGATTGACGCAACACCTATACTTCCTCTTATATGCTCTATCCTTATCCTATCTTCTCTAGTCACTCCACTCATCCAACTAAAAATTATCATCTCTGCTACACTAATTCTCTGCTCTACTTTCTTATCAACCGCCCAACACTATGATCCATACATCATAGCTGGCCTCACAATTTCATACTGAATTTAAAAACTATAATTAGTATTTATTCATATATTATATTTTAAAATCAAAGAACTACTAATCAGGATATAATTAAAGAAATAAGAGTTGATGTTGCTTTTAAAATATTTCACCAATTTCTCTAAAGGAAACACTATCTACAGATTTGCATCGAAGCGTTTCTTATGATAGTGATTTTAATCACTGTCAGATATCATCTATACTTGTCCCATCTATGCCTCGTCCACACTGTGCTACCGTTTTTTGTCATTAAGTCTCCACCAACAATATAATTATTACGAAAGGAAGAGAAGTATTATATTGATTGGAATATTAATCATATTGATCAAACGATGGAATTTTGAGGGACAGTAAACTGCGGCAAAAGTAATAGGAATATGATTAAGATAAATTTATATGGAGAAAGACTGCATGTATTGTGTTTGGAATTTAAGACAAATATGACATTTTATAAAGAATTAAAAAATGAAGACAGCTCCACCACATGCTGCGTTTTTTAGAATTATTAGTGTGTATGATACGATAGATAGGAAAGAATATTTTCGTATTTTTATAATTAGTATTACTGTGGTAAAATAATAAACGTATTTAAAAAATGATTGTTAATTTATGTGTATAATAATATTAGCAAAATATACATTTTCAGAAATTGTACATTGGTAAACTTTTAGCATTTACATGCAATAATATTTATAATGAATTGCTAAAGGTTTTTTTGAATTTAGTAACTTTGAAGCGATATGTCCTTTTCTGTTTGTAATTTTTTTGACCTTCCGAAACATCCAGTTGAAAAACACGTGTCTCCTTGTCCAAATTCTTCTCCGTCTTGCATAGTTTGAGGCATTGTCTTATTGAGAGTTTCAGGTAATACTGTACTTAAAACTCCAGCTATCAGTGTTACTAGAGCAAATATAACTATTGCCGCTCTTTTATCATACGAATCCTGAAATCATATGTTATTAAAACTTAAAGTATTGATAATAAACCGTAATTAATTCTTTCAATATATAATTTAACCATGGGTGAGTTGTATTAAAATAATACGTGATAACTTACAATTAGAGTGACAAGAGGAGTGAAACCAGCTGCTAAACGAGCAAACATACTTCCGAGTCCAAGGGCAGTATTTCTAACAACAGTTGGGAAAAGTTCCACAGTATAGTTGTATATAACTGCAAAAGCTCCTGATATACAGAATTTTCCAACAAAAACAACGATGGTTGATATACTTTGGTATAAAGGATCTTAATTACAAATAAATAAAATGTAAATAAGTAAAAATTTATTTCTGAATTCAATGTTAAAATTAAAACTAACCAGGAGGGAAGAAAGCGGATGATAATAATGAGATACCACCTATTATCATCATAGAACTGTTTAGGAAGCGTCTTCCTAAGCGATCCATTGCAACAATTACAAACATGTAACTAGGTATTTCAACAGCTGCCATAACAAACATAGTAAAATAAGGATTCCCAGATAATTTTCCAGATCTTAGAGAGATTCCATAGTAACCAAAACTAGCAGAAAACCTGTAAAATATAATTTTTTTTTACAATAATAATTCTATGTTATTTTATATCAGGAATTTTTTTTAGCTAAATTATAGTGAAATGTATTATTACCAAAAGAGACAAACGTTAAGAGAATTTTTTCTCATATTAGGAGTTTTGAATAAATCTAATATTGAGTACGATTGATCACCTTCTTGCTTTATATGCTTCTTTTCTTCATTTTCTTTTTCTAATGATGTCATTTGATCTACATCTAGTGATAATGAAATGTTTTTTTTATTAATTTTTAGTGCTCTTTGAATTATTTTCAATGCTTCCTCTTTTCGTCCCTGGCCCCATAACCATCTTGGAGATTCATCTACCAACCTGTTTGAAGCAAATAAATATTTTAATTTATTAAGTAGAATATCAACAAATTAACTATGTTATAATAAATATAATATTTTTAATAATTATTATAAAAATAACGTTTTTATAAGCGAACGTAAACTTTTGAGTATGGGATAGAAAAGACCTACACCAGTTCAAATGACTATCTTAACCACTCGCTTAACAAATAATTACTCATAGAGCCACAAACATCCCTAAATATTTCAAAAATAAATAATTTCCCTTTCTAATACCCTATTCCTCCTTATAAGTAAAGACATTGCTAAAACATTTTGCTCTATTTTTATATTTAACATTTACACACCAAATACTAAAAATTAATAAAGTTCATAATAATTATGAAAATAAATTAAATAAAATGTCATACTAATACTAGATTATTTATAACATAAATAAATATTAATTTTTTTTTTACACATAATATAATTTTATTTTAATTAATATTTAATTTTTATACATTGCTATGGCATGATAACTTATTAGATCGTATTAGTTATGAAGACATGCTAAATTTAATTTTTTTAAGTTTGACTACTTTTTAATCCAATATTGATAAGAGATTTCTTAAGGTAGCGTCAATGTTTTAACTCTAACCGACTCACTGAATGTAACAAGACTAGTCGGGGCAGCAAAAACATCCTTTGTTGCCCCCGTGAACACATCTATGAATACTTCATATCTATTAAAAAAATGCCAACATAATGTCACTATCGCGTGAATATCTCCTATGTTCAAAAAGTGAAAACGAAAATATTAATACATTTCATTTTTTGTATATAAGAGGTTTTTCACACCAAGCGATGATAATATTTGTCAATGTATTAATTGGTAGATGGAATATTTTTTCTAACTAGTTTATAACTATTTAAAAAAATGCATAATTTTTTACAAGAAATGGTACTTTTAGAAATGATTTTGTATAAAAGAAGTCATAAAAAATAATGTTTACTATGAAATAAATAAATAAAGATTTTTTAGCCTTTTTGAAAAAAATATTCTAATTCCGCGCCTGAACAATGACTTTAATTTTTTTATCTAGTTATAAAGTACATAACTATAATATATGAAATGCTGCTTTATTTTTAAGTATACGATGATCATGGCATGCATACATTTTTTTTTTTCGCGACCGGCATTAAACTACCGTGAGGTATTACTTCAGGAAGGTATTACTTCAAGATGGCGTACATACAGAGAGTTATTAATATTATTCCTTACCAAATATGAGGAATTAGCAGTAAACTATGTAAACCATAAATTATTTGTAGTAAGAATATATCTCGAATAAGATATCCCCAACCTGCCACTGCCATAATACCAACAGCAAATGTCATTTGGAACAATATCCCACAAACTGAACGTACTGAAGGTCCAACTAACTCCATAGCTAATGGAAAGTAATTATTTTACATTAAATACATAAAATTACATACAAAACTAATTTAGAATTCAATGTATTCATACATAGTACAAAACCAGAAATATATGCTCCAGACGATCCGAAAATTCCATAAACATAAGTAATGAAAATGTAAAGCCAGTAGTGGTTAACAAATGCAATTCCGACACTTACTATTAATTGCATAACAGCAGAGAAGCAAAAAATCTTCTTACGTCCAAACCTGTTGAAATTTTCAAAATTATTTTTAAATAACAACTTTATTATCTAACATGTCAATGATTTTATTAAAAAAATACTTGGTATTATATTCTGTAAAAATAAAAAAATTATAATATTATTAGAAATTGGATGTTATAATCATTGGTGTAACTAGGGTAGAGGACTTACACCCAAGGTCGGATTTAGAAATTGTGCCATTTGGATACTCAACTCTGTCAATTATTTTATTTTGTTCTTCGAAAATATATTTTCTCAATTTTTTTTTATTTGAATGAGCAAAAAAAAAGTCTTCAACTATATAATTTGTATTGATTTATATTTTAGTGTTTCCCGGGATAATCGTATCCAGTACTCAACCATCCCCTAAATGTGGCACTGTTTAGCCCCAAAAAATTAGATAGCTTCCCAAATATTTCATTCTAGTTGCGCAAATGGTATTAATCGTATCTTTATATATTGGTACAATTATAGAAAAGTAAGCTATGATGTTTAATTTTTACATACCAGTAAATTGGCGAGAATACCATGTAAAAGTATTATTGTGACAATTCATTTTTTTAAATTTAAATAACGACTAGAGGTATAAAAGGGTTTTTTTTCGGTTGGGTTGACAAAATGTGTTTAGTATTGATAATGGTAACATTGTTCTAGATATACGTATCCGTGTGTTTTTAGTAACTCTTTTGTGGATTTTTGAGTTAAATATTTTTAATATAATTTTAATTTTTGATAATGGTTATTAATATAAATAATAAATTCCTTTAAATAAAATATAAGAAGAAAATTTTTATTTTAATTAATTTTTTTTTTAGGAAAAATAATTAAGTTATTTTATGACAATAATATTTAAGATAAAAGTAGTCTACTTGAAGTAATAATTTAATTTAAGCGGAAATGAATAAGGTTTTTAAAACAACTTTAGCTGTGAACTTAAAAGTTTAGTGAAAACATTAATAGTTCAATGCAAGGTTATCTTGCATAAATTAACAAAATAAAAATCTAAACTTTTTACCTACGTCATATAATAAATCTGTATTGATTGACGTAATCGATAATTTTTTTATATAGTATCTTACTTATCAGCTAAGCTTCCAAGTACTACAGCACCAGTAAACACTCCAAACATATAGCTCATTTGAGCCATAGATCCCATCCATTTTCTATCGCAAACCATATTCCACTAGACATTTAAATTAAATGCATAATTTAGAAATATAAACTCAAAACAATTATACAAAAATTAAATATAATATAATGTCAAAATTAATTTATAAAAAATATTTATTGAAAACTAGAATCAAAATTTAAATTTTTCAGGCATAATTTAAAAAATATAACCCAAGTTACAATAGAAATAAATTTCTAGAAATTAAATTCTAGAATATTAGTTTAATCGGAATAAATAATTTACATTTTTTTACTCATTTAAGTTATCTTTCGGCTTAATTTTTAATTTTTACAACGCGTTGCCAATAATGCAATTTAAAAAAAATTATGGTGCTCTTAATAAACTAATTTTCCAATAGGAAGTAGGCCCTTTCAAAACTTATTTTTACATATATGTATACCCTTTTATATTATTGACTAATAATTAAAACATTTTTGATGTAATCTACCTGAATAGCTCTAGTGTTTTCATAGTATGTTTTATTAAATGACCATTGTTCACACTTAGTTGTTACATTGGCGAAATTCAATACTGAACAAGATTCTTTATCATAAATTCTATCTTGAGGAGCGATGACCCAAGAAGGTTTGGATTCATTTAAACTTATATTTTGTATCATACACCTATGAGTTGAAAATTAAGTAAACAATTTTTTTTACTATATCAAAATTGATAAAATAAATTGACACATATTTCTTTAAACTAAAATGTTAAAAGGGATTTTTAGTTAAAATATTTGTTTAACGATATTTCGCAATAAAAGATTAATTCAACTTTGTTAATAGAAATTATTTATTCCATTATTTACAGGACCGTCTCAAAACAAAAAAAAACTGGATGAAGTTGAATAAATAATTTTTGTCAACTGAATAATTTTTTTTTCATTATGTGATTTTTAAAACATTTTTATAGCATTCTTACATAGGATTTATACAGTGAAATAATATGAAATTTCTTAATATATATCAAAAAATTTCTTTCTAAAACACTAAAATATTCACTAGGGGGGTGTGCTGTTTCACCTCTCGGTATGAGCATAATTATAAGTATGATCCGCTAACTGTTGTCCTATGCAATATTTTAAAAAATATGAAGTAAAATAAAAATTTTTCTTTTCAAAAGTTATTAGTATCTTACATACTTAAATTAACACAAAAAATATCGTATTTTTTTTAAATAGAAACATACATGTTTAACTAGCTTAAAAATAAGAAAATTATCTAACTTAAAATATTGACAATAATATAATCAAAATAAATAAAAATAATTTTGAGATTATCACAATTTTTGAATAGATAAGTAATCACTTAATACGTAAAATTGTAGTTTATTATAAAACAATTTAAAGAAATGATTCGAATAAGTAGTTGAAAAATAGTTATATTGTTATAAATAATAAAAAAAATTATTTGTACTGATATTCAGGAACAGCAGCCACAGTGACCATAACCAACATGTGTAAACCAGCTGTGAATGCCGACAAAATATGAAGTAAAAATTGTCGTAACTGATACTGTCCAAAATCCCCTAAAAAAATCACAATTATTATTTTTATTTCAAAATAAAATCGATATAATATTCATATAATAATTATGTTAGTGTCAAAAATTTAATTTTGAATTCATATCCATTGTGCTTAGTCGTAAATAATATGGTAAATTTGTATAAATCACATTATTCAATAAGTGTTTTTATTTTTGACTCAGTAAAATATTTAACTAACAAATTATTTTCTTCGAAATATCGAAGGGATTTATTTCAGAAATTTAAAAACCATTGTATTTTCCTACAAAAATTACAGAAATATTAATAATAAATTTTCTGTTTCTACATTTCTCAAATTAACTAGAATAATTCCAGCTCTTATGTTATTTCTTATAATGATTAAAAGAGTATGCATGAAAGTAAATGAAATTTATTTCCTTATATATAACAAAAAGGTTTTAAACAAAATAATTTTAAAGAAATAGTAAAAAATTAAAATCAGGGTATTTTTTTGGAAAACTGTTAAAAAATTAAGAATATTAAATGGTAAACATTACTGATCTTAGAATATTAGCACTGGAACAGTTTCAAAACAAAAATTTAAAATTTAAAAATCTCATTTTTTAAAATAATTTATATTTATTACTTAATTAGTATATATATATATATATATATATATATTTCTTGAGCATTTGTTGTTTTACAATATATATAATAATAATAATTTAAATAATTAAGTAAAAAGAATACTAATAACTACAAGTATCTCCTCATTTTTATGACTTTGCAAAAATATTTTAGAATTTTTTTCTATTGCTTTTCACTTTAATTTTTTAAATAAATTTGAAAAATAAATAATATTACTAAAATGAAATTTTTCATGTGCATAGTTATGAAATACTGTGTTATATTTTATCTTTGTACAATGCATACTGTGAATAAATAGATTATTTGTTGAAATTGTGAAAAATTCCAGAAGTTACCAGTTTATAAGCATTTAAGTTTAATATTTTAATATTATGGAAATAACTCTATTATCCCTAATGATCATAACCACCTTTCTTAAATATAGGTATTACAATTGGTATTACCAATGTGGTAGTATTCAACAAATATGCATCGAACATAGAAACTGTTCGTTTCTTATGATCAAGAAATAACATCTAAGTTAGATGTTATTTCTTAGATGATCTAACATATTTAATCATCAGAGTACTTGTATGATTAGTATTCTTTTTCATTACAATATAACGAAAGAAATACTTATTTTAATATTAATGAATAAATAAATAATAAATTATTATTTGATATTACAATAAATTTATTGAACTTAAGGATTTTTAGTATATATATTTTAATCACTTAATGAGCATTTACTTAAAAGTATATTATTAAACTATATTTTATGATCTTAGTTTCAATTATTTTTACTACAATAACCCTTTAAAGTAAAGTTGTTTTCAAGGATTGAAAAATATAAATAAACTAGTTTTCTAAAAGAAATTCAATTATACTTCGAAAAATTATGTAATATACTATTTCAATATCAAATAATTTCATAAACTTATTTAACTGATTTATAAATTTTGGTTTAGGAAAATAGTTTTCAGAAACATTCAAGTTTAATTATTTTTTTTTTAGGACTGTTGAGTGAAATACTCTTAATACGGCCTATAAAATAAATTGCTACTCAAAATACAATAGTCGTAATTAGTAAGTACCATTTTTGTAATAAGTATTCTATTTGAACCAGTAATTTTTTAAACATGAAAAACTAAATACAATAAAAATAATTGTTTTAAATTATCTCTGCAAAATATTACCATACTCTCAAGTATGTGACACAAATCTTACACGCACGATTATCGTACACTCGTCTTCAGTGCTAGTTTAACTATCCTAAAAATGTTTTGAATCATATCATTTACGTTCATTTTATAAATGGTTTCACATACAGCTTTGTACAGAAAACAAAAAAGTGTTTAATGCATCGAAAGAAATATTTACGTTAATTTCCTAACACAATAGTTGTTGTATTGGCTATAGAATAAAATAATGAAGGTACATCCAATTGATTTGTGCTCCAAGTAATACTGTAACGAAGCCCTTAAAGTTTTCACGAAAAACAAATCTAACTCAATCTTTATGACGACAAAATATCATCAGGAATTTATTTTGGGTTAATAGTTTGTCTGGGCTTGGCTCTGGTCCATCAAAATAATCATATTTATAATTTTTTTTGTAAATATTGGTGCACCTGGTTTATTTGCGTCAAAAAATAATAACTGAAACTTGGTTCGTTTAACATAAACAATAAAGAACAATATATTTTTGATGTTTTTCAACATTTTTTTAGAATTAATTTTAATTTTATTTAGATTATTCAATTAGGTTTTTACCGACGCAATGATGCGTTGAAAAAATTATTTATTAATTTTTCAAATGCATTTAATATAATTTTGTACATTGATATGACCACGTGATGATCTAAAGATTTCTTTTATATTCTGCTTATTATATTAATAATTAAAACGATAAAAAAACACTGACTTATCTAAGGCAATTATACTTCCTCGATGAAATATAACAACTCACTTAAACAGTTATCATTTTGTAGATGCATTCTTTGAACATATATATGTATATATATATAGACTGTCTCTTAAAAAATTTTTTATTAAGTGAAGTTTTTAAAGAAAATTAAAATTAGCGTTATGAAAATTTATTTAAAATTTTGTATATTACGTTCGTGACTGTATAAGTTTAATCTTATTTCTTCACTGTTGATGTTAGATTCAGGTCGTTATGATTTTACACAAGCTTTAAACAAAGCAGTCACTGAAGGCCATTGCTACTTAATACATGTATGTATTAGATGTATGCACAAAATATGTAGATGCTAAAATATAATTACCTAATATACTGGTTAAAAAATGTATACATATGTAAGGGTTTTGCATATCACACAGATATATTTAATAATTTTCTATCTCTTGAAAAGTTAATTCAGAATTATTTTTTTTAAGTTTAAATAATACAACGATTTAAAAATTTACAATTTGTTAATCATCTATTTATAATTTTTTTAATTTTATATGTAAAATAATGAATTAATTTTAAAAAAGTTAACATTTGGAAATGTTGATTTTTTCTTAGAGAAATTATTTTTTTATAGCAAATTATATAGTACCTATACTAAAATGAATGCACACTGACATAATAAATCAAAAGTAATTGATTTTAGCATCCCTTATAAAACATATACTATTATCTTATGTTTAGAGTTTTATACAACGCTAAATTTTTTTTAACAGTTGCCAAAAAATTTTAATCTAAAGTACTAATTTAATGCATAAAATTTTCTGTATACCTTTTGAATTAGCAATATGTTTGTATATTATTTTTAATATTATATTATATTATATTATTTATAATTAGGGTTCGGATTTTTATATATTTATAAAATGTATTTAGACCAATTTCCAAAACAACCAACTCTATGAACATTTATCAAAAGTATTTACATTACCACGGGATCTTTTTTCGTTATAGGAGTGGAGTGATCCACCCACACACCCCAAAACTAAAACTCTAATTAATATACTTTGATCAGGATTAAAAAAAAACATAACGAATATCTATTTATTATTAATGTACTCTGAATGACTAAAATAAACTTTGTAAATGCATAAAGTTATGAACCATATTTATAACTCATAAATCCTAATGTTACATTGAATGGTAGCGTATCATACATTATTTGTTTTATTTCATTTATATATTCAAATTAGATAGGTGTTATTATATTAAAAAATATATATATTTGTATTAAAATAATGTGTGTACATATATAGGTTAAATATTATTGTGTTATTAAAAGTGTTCATTCAAATATAAACTGTTAGGCTTTAAACAAATTAATTTAGATTAGATTAATCCTTAAAGCGTTAAAAATTAAATTTCTAACGTAAGTAGCAATAACTAGTTCATTTAGCTTATCTCTTTTTATACGTTTCACTTACCTAGATTTCCCATAAGTACATCAATGTTTTGACTTTGACCCATTGTTCACTTATAACACTTTTTCAATGTAAAATTAATAATAACTACTCGTAATTATAATTTATTATAATAAATTTAAAATATAATAATTTAATAAAAAAAAGTTTATATTACAACAGTTGGAAAAACAAAATCATTTTAAAATTGTTAGATTTTGGGAGGAAATTATAAAAATAAGTGTAACAGTTTACATGTAAATTTTTTAGTTGCTTTGAGTTCGGCGGTCACTCGTCGACTATTACGCGAAATGATTTACCGGTAAACGATTACTCTGAAGAACACATGGCTCAGTATTCGCTACTATAGTAAAGTAACATACATGTGTACACGACTAAAACACTAAACGTATGTGTAGTTTGCCGGTCATTATATTATCACGTAAAACACACTTGTTGAATGAGTTGATGTACGATACGAAGAGTAATTTTTTATGTTAACAGTAGATTATTTTTTACGTGTATATTATTCGCAGACAATAAATAGTATCTGTCTATCTGTTGTACCGAAGTATTGCCGCAAGTAACCATAAGAGCTAAACCCCTTCCTTTTTGTTTCTCAGTTCTCTTGTGATTCTTTCAGAATTTCAAGAACAGAAACTAAATACTTATTTTTAAAAGTGTGCGCTCGTAAAGTATGCGTTAAGTTTAACTGAATATTAAAGAGTTTTTTTTTTAAATATTTCTAACGATCGGTTGTTAAGTTGAAATTAGCAAACTTCATGATTGAATACGCTAAATAAATATTCATCTAAACAGTATCACTTTCTATTACACTTGTGCTACCATCAGTTGTACGTGGCACCGCGCTGTTTTTTTTTATTTTTGCATGTTGAAAACCGGCTTAAATAATGCCGTGGGTGTTTATGAAAAAAAAAAAATGAATGGATATCTGCGATAATTTAAAAACTTTAGTAAAAGTAACTTCAATCTGACAATTGACAAAAGCTATTCTAATAAAATACTTATAATAAAATCAGTTTATTACAAAATTATTTAATAATTAGTTTTATTAACGGCAAAAATTGCGAGTTCAACATTTTTTCTTAAAATTAAAAATGTTGTAGTTTTTAATAAGTGAGAAAAATCATACGAATAGTTTCTTTGTCAGAGTAAAAAACGTACTCTGAGTGGGAGGATAGGAGTTAATGAAAATAATTTAGAGTTTTAGGTACAATTAGGAGGAGGTAGAAAACATTTTCTCGTGTTTAATTCCCCTCTAGAAAAATTCTGAGCTGTAATTAGTTTTATTTGTTTATATTTTTGTACATAATATTTTAAAAATTATTGACATAATAAAATATCGCTCAATTATAATAATTTAATTATTAAACAAAGCGTAGAATAATGACAATTTCATTAAATTTATCTCATATTGATACACATGATAGCCTGAGAAATATTTATTCAGTTAAAAATTTTTTCCTAAGAAAGAAATTTAATATATATATATACTTATATTTTACACGATGCTAGAACGGTTGAAAAAAGTACAATAAAAAAAATGCAGCACAGAAGAAACGTGGCATAATTGGAACATCTATAGATGATATCTGACAGTATGTTAATCATTATCATAAAAGTCAATTCAATGCAAACCTGTTAAATTTTTTTTGAAATAGTATATTTTAAAGCAAATATCTTATACAAAAATACCATATAAATGTTTTTCTTTATTTAATCATTAAATATCTTTAAAAAGCTTTAATTTTATATATTTTTGAAGAACGCAGATGTCTCAAAACATCTTTTTAAAAGTTGAAAATTAAGTAATTTTATTTATTTGATGGTCGATTTTTTATAGTAAAACAATCGTAAGATATTTTTTTTAATATTTAGTACACTTTAAAATCTTTAATTTAATACAGGTTAAACATTTTGAAAATGACAATTTTTTAATGTTACTTTGATAAATTTTTTTTAAATTAATAAGTTTTTAAAATTTTTGACATCAATAGATTCAATTGGGCTCCTTAGACTCATATACCAACAAAATCGGTCCAGTGAGAGTAGAAAATTTTTATGGATAGATATAAAAAAATAAACCATCACAAAACCAATACCTTCTCAGCTTTTATGGAACTAATATAGTAGGTACACTTCTAGACTGTATTACTTTTTTATTTATCATTTAATAAATAATTATAACAATATATTATAGTAATAAATCATCTTTGAGTATGAAGATATGACTGATTTTTTAATAATGAAGTTAAAAATTTAACTATATGAGTGTGGTTAGTTAGATAGTTAGTTACTTATATAGAGTGGACAAAAAGGAACTGTCTACTCTCAAACACGTCGTATATAATAATTTTTCAAGACAAAATAACCAAATAAAAACCTAGATTAAGTAAAACTTATTCCATTTAATATAATATGTACTTTTTGAACAAAATACCTGACGGATGTTTGCATGAAACTTTTTACATTCGATTTACCTTCTCTGGAAATTTGGAATTAAATGTTGAAGGGTAGGAAATTGTCGTTATCTATCTTCTAATTGTCGATTTCAAGGCCTCCGTGTCAATAGGTTTATCCTTATATATACATATTTTCTAATGTCTCTAGAAAAAAAATCAGAAGACTTTAAATCTGAATTACATTATGGCTAAATAAACTCTGTGTTTTATGAAATTTAAATAAATCCAGAAAATATTAATCAAGTGTAAAAAGCTTCATGGCAAATCTGCCAGGAGTTTTGTTCAAAAAATAAATTTTATATTAATATTAATGTTTATTTATTTATAATTATATATTATTTATAACGTTGTTAAAATTGGGAAGGTCATTTTGGCTCACCCTGTAGTTTTAGGTTGTTACAGTAGTTATTTGTGTAATACTACATTAAACCAGTTTATATATATAATTATTTTTATTTCTAATATGGTACTAGTAAATAAATTGCTAGAATAGGTGTATTAAAACGGGAAAATTTTTTAAAAAATACTAAAACTTGTTTAACCGTTACTTTGCACACGCAAAGTAACAACGAATTTTTGCAATTATTTATGAAAATAAATTTTTATTTTACCTGATACATAAAAACATACTCAAATAAATATACGAATACTTAAAAAAATATTAAAGTTAAATATTATAATTAAAAAAATTTCTGGTTGCGTTGTTGATTGTATATTAATTTTTAATATACCGATTTATTAAAATCCTAACAATCAGTCGATGAACTATGGTGGAACATTTAGGGGTACTGAACTTCTGTCAGATACCCATTCTATTACATTATTTAATATATAGAATAAGACTCTGGTGTATTCAAAGTAAATTTTATTCTTTTGGATCACGTACAGAAATATGTTAAAAATCTGCTACTGATAAAAACATTAAGTTACTTAGACTTTTTCCAATTAATATCTGATTCATTATACTTAATTTAACATATTAGATCAATAAGTGGATATAATGAGTTTGGTTAGGCAAATTATATTGGTAGTTAATAAGTACTATGAGACATTGCACAGCTCACCCCACCTTTTCACAGGCCTTCCTCTCATAACAATAGTATAAAAACATATGGAAAAAACAAAAGGTACCATTCCTTTTAGGAATAATAGATCTTATTTTTACATATTTACTAGTATGTATATCTAATTATTGATTAAGATAGACCTCATATTATAAAAAAATAATATAATATTACTATTGATGATTAATTTATTAAATATTTTTGCTAATGACAAAAATTTCTGGAAAGTCAGAAAGGTTCCTTACATTTAAAGAATGCAACCAAATTTCTCCATTCACATAATTACATTGCTACTTCTTCTAATTATCAAGTTAGCCTACATCTAATTGGTAAAGTATTATTTAATGATTATTGTAAAATAATAATTAATATTTTGTTTAAGATCATTATAGTCGCAAATAAAAAGGCTTAAACATTAGCGTAGTTTTAATGGGGTGTTTAAGACCCATAGGGCTATAAAAATGTTAAATTTAATTTTACAAAATTAACATTATGAAATACGTATAATAATTAAATAAAATGTTCAAAAAATAATTTTAAAAATATTAGTTTTACTTTTTTGCATATACAATAGTAAAACAATAATAAAGTACCTTTGACCCATAGATTAATTTTAAAGGGCCTTTTGAATACTATAATACAATAAATAGTGATCATAACAATAAAAGTATATCTAAGTATAGCTCAAAACTTAAAATAAGAATATTGTGTACCTTTGCATTGCTTTTTAATTATAGCTATCTTATAAATATAACAGCATAAGTAAATGTATTAATCAATTTTCAAGTTATTTTATCTTATCAAAATATACGGATAAGGAACCACCAACAATTTGTATAAATGTATTTAGTGTACGATGATTTATATTATTTTATAATATTATTTACATTTATTTTATAGATAATAAAGGTAAATTTTTCTCGTTCATTTAAACAAAAAAAATTTGCTGGTGTAAATTTTCAGCAAACGTAGTTAAGACACTTAAAATATTGGTGAATTATCATTATTTTTATTCCAAATAGAACAGCTCTTGACAATTCTAAGTGAACATTCAAAAAGGGCTAAATTATTCAATTTCTGTACATTATTTACAATGCATCAAATATACTTAATAAAAATAAAAGAAAAAAATGAAAAGAATTATTCTTAGAATGCGAAATATAAAATAAACACATGAGCCTTTATTAAACAATGTTCAGTAGTAATTGGCTATTTCTAAAAATAGTAAATATTTTAGTTGAATGAGTAAATAATAAAATAATTGAAAATAATGATTTAATTTTGACTTTCAAACTATTACTCATTTTTTACATTATCATAAAAAAACAATGAATGCATTTAGCTGGTTTTCATTCCAATACCTTGTTAGGTAATAACCTAACTATACATAACTAAAGATAACCTAATTTTATATTACAAAAGGAATTATGGATAAAAATTACTTGATAAAATAGTATGTTACAATAATCATATTTATTGTAGAATAGTATTTAAAATAACGAAAATCGTTATTATTATTGACAATGACGTCAAAATTATTAATTTATATGATTTTTAAATTAATTACTATATTTCATTTATTTGAATATGTTTTTTCAAATTTATCTGAAACTCAAGTTAACACTTACTAAATTAAATAACGTAATGATATAAACCCAATATGCTTTAAATTATTATAAATTAAAATTATTAAAATTGATGCACAATTAAATGAATTGAGCTGGTCGATCAATTTGCAAACCAAGTTAAAAAACAAAATAAATAACAGTCAACCATTATTATGCTAATTATGCTCTGCACAACTTAATGATGTTTTTAAGTAATTGCAACAGCTAGAAAAACAACTAAATTGCAGGGTATTTTTTTTTCATTTTTGTGCTTAAGGGTGTAAAATGAGACTAGTACGATAATTCCACGATCATTCTAACCCTAATTTCTATGAATGCAATGCAGTCGATTTTAATGATTTGTTTACACTTTTTTTTTCTACAAGCTAAAGCAAAAATACAGGTTCAAGTAAAATGAAATTATAGGTGTAGATTTGATTTTTTATTCATAATAGAACAAAAGTTTGACAGAGATAAAATTCGCCCCCTAACGATGAGGAGACAGGAAGAATACCTGATACCCATAATATATTTAATGCAACTCAGATACTTTTTATCTAGATATTATGAAATAGCTTGGAAATAAAGCATCAACATGTAGGCTACATTATGGCAAAATTTCAAGTTCTTTAAACCAATATTCATTTTATAATGTTAATTTTAAAATAATTTTTATTTAACTGGTATTATCCTAAAAATAATGGCAATATTAAAACTTTATTGAAAATGAATTTTCATAGAAAAAATTCAGAATGATACGAGTACACAAAAAAATAAAAACCAATATTGTAAATATATAGCTCTTTTATTTGCACATTAACTAAATTAATTGATTCATAATTCTACTTAAATTAATTTAATATGAAGGACTGATATAATGCCGGTAATTTTGATGATTACCGATTGATTGATGATTAATGATTATTTATTTAACTCGAAAGTTTTTTGTTTAAGTATTTTACTGATCAGCCTGTTACCCACATTAAGCAAACTATTTGAAAAACTTCTACTCAAAAGGATTAGGCCAATATTACAAGAGCACCGCATTTTACTAAACATCCAGTTTGGATTCCGCGAGAGACACTCCACTATACACCAAGTCTATAGATTGACTGACACAATAACCTCAGTATTTAAAAACCTCAAATACTGTACTGGTCTATTCCTCGACGAAGCCCAAGCCTTTAATAGAGTGTGTTATGACGGGCTGCTTTACAAATTAAAACAAATTTTCCAAGCGACTCTATATTTAATAATAAAGTCTTATCTTTATGTAAAAAAGATTATGGTAAGACAAAGCAGTGCAAATTCTCCTTACTACAAAATTCAAGCAGGTCTTCCTCAAGGAAGTGACCTATCTCCCGACCTCTACAATATTTTTACCGCAGACATACTATAGTCTACTAATACTCATCTTGCTACATTTGCTATTGATACAGCTATACTCTCTACTCATAGTAATATTACCGAAGCTGCCCATCATCTACAAACACACGTCAACATCATCGAATCTTGGTTCAAGAACTCGAAAATTAAAATAAATGCAAATAAGTCAAGTCATAAATATATGATATAAATTTAAACAATATAGTAATTAATATCCATAATGAAACTAAGTACCTAGACATAATTTTGGATAAATAAACTGACATAGGGACCCACCTGAAAGACAAAAGGAAAAAATCCAACAGTAGACTATATTTCTTTCGTCCATTACTAAAATCTAAATTATCTCTCGAAACAAAATTCCTTATTTATCAGTCAATAATCAAACTAGTCTAGTCTTATAGTATTCAAATATGGGGATTAGCTAAACTATCCAACTTCTTCTTCTTCTTTTTCCTCGACTTAATCCCAACTACTTGGGGTTAGCCACTCTTATCTAAACTTCCACTTGACACGATCTCCCACATCATCTACGCTGACATCAGCTGTCCTCATATTGCATTCAATAGCATGCCCCCATCTCATTTTTGGTCTTCCTATACCTCTTCTTCCTTCAACATTCATTTCTATAACTGTTCTTAGAGCTTCAGATTCTTCTCTCCTCATAACATGACCAAACTATTAAAGTCTATTTTCTCTCATCTTATTCACGATTGACACTACAGCTATACTCCCTCTTATATGATCGTTTCTTATTCTATCTTTTCTAGTCAATCCACTTATCCATCTAAGCATTCTCAACTCTGCTACACTCATTCTCTGCTCTACTTTCTTATCAACCGCCCAACACTCTGAACCATACATCATAGCTGGCCTCACTATAGTTTTGTAGAATTTACCTTTCAGCCTCATTGGAATTTTTTTATCGCATAAGACGCCAGACGCCTCTCTCCATTTCAACCACCCGTACTTAATCCTGTGTCTTACATCCTCGTCAATACCACCACTCTTTTGCAAACTGACTCTAAATACTTAAAACTCTCCATCTCTCCAATCACGTCCTCGCCTATTGTCAATGATCTCCTCATTTTACCTACCTTGTGTTCTCCTTTGTCAAAGTCGTACTCTATATACTCTGTCTTACTCCTACTTATTCTTAAACCCTTTTCTTCAAGAGCTGGTCTCCACACCTCTAGCCTTTGATTAATTTTCTCCCTATTTTCTCCTATTAACACTATATCGCCAACAAACAACAAGCACCATAGCACCTTTCCTTGTATTTCTCTAGTAATTTCATACATCACTATAGAGAATAAATAAGGGCTTAAAGCAGAACCTTTGTGCACTCCTACTCTTACCCGAAAACTTTCTGATACTCCTCCTACGCTTTTTACCCTGTTACAAGTGTCATCATACATATCTTCTATTATATTATATTAGCTAAACTATCCAACATTCGACCTTATAAAATCCTTTCAAAATATAACATTACGAGTGTTAACTCGTGTGCCGTGATATGTAACAAATAATAATCTACACAAAGATTTAAACATCGAAATTGTTAAAGAACTTGAAATTTTACACTATACTAGATTTCATTCAAAACTTAATACAAATTCAAACCCTTTAATTAAAAAAATATACACGACTTCAATACCTGACAACCCATCACCAAGACTCAAACGTAAATGGTACCGAGACCTATTGACTTAACAAATTAACGACAACAATAAAGCCATAACTTGTATACAGCTTAAACTAAAACTAATTGAGGTGTTATCAATGGGTGATTTCTTTTTAACGCTATTAATGTTATGTAATTGAACAAGTCAGCAAAAAAACTTATTGTGAATTTTATGTACAGATTTTTTTTTTTTAATAATAAAAAAAAATATATATATTTTGGAATCCCTGATAAATGAAGTATTAGTATATTGATTAGACTATGTTAAACATTTGACATCTTTGGCATACACTTGACCATAATCAACTTATTTCATTTAGCAAAAACAATGTATTATTATTTTTTAAATAATAGACAATTCTTTGCAAAATTTTTAACTGATTATATACATGTAGAAGAGAATATCCTAGAAATATCTGTATTACCATTTGTCATCATATTTTAAGAATTTATAATCTTGATAACCATAATGATAATCTTGCTATGCAATTTAGTATTTAAGGGATGTGTCAAAGAATGTTTCTTGAACAATTGCTACACATAACTTTTTAACCTTTTTTTGAATGTATCTCTTCTAATTATTATGCAAAATTATAAAATAATTTTCCTTAGTCATATGACTAAGAAAAATTAACTTACATTAGCATTATTATAATATTACGCCAACTACTACGAGTTTACGGAACATTTTCAAAATTTCTATTTAAAAGGTATTTCAAAAACCTCTTGGCGTACAAGCATCTATTTTTATAAATTATTATACTATAATTATCATTATATAATAATAATACATAATAATATAGTAGATAGTTTTATTAAACTATATTTTATTAAAGTGAGAAAGAAGCGTTTTGTTGGATAATCTGAAAAAAGTGAAGATCAAATAATATATATATATATTATAACCATGGATCTAATATACATGAATAGGATATTCATAATTGAGGCCCTTGTGTTTTCGTGGTCCTGAACTGATATGAAAATGAGGCCGTTTGTTTACATTTTAATAGTGATAAATGCATAAGATACTGTTTTTTAATTTTGTAATAAGTTATAAATTATAACTTTTACATTATTATATATTACATAACTCATACTAATTATTTATTACTAACCATTAAATAATAAAAAAGGTAATACAGTTGGGTCGCGGCACAGAATGAGCGTGGCATAGTTGGGACTAATATAAATGATATCTGACAGTGATTAAAACCACTATCATAAGAAATGCTTCGATGCAAATCTGTAGATAGTGTTTAATTTTAAGAAATTGGTGGATTATTCAAAAGCAAAATTCTAACTTAAAAAGAATTAAGGAAAAATTGCAAAAAAATCATTGTCACAGGCAATGATTTTTAATGAATCGACAATCGTTCGTCCCATTTGTTTTTAAAAAAATTGCCAATTTAAGCTAATTCAAATGTAAAAATTAATTTTTTCGACTTAAAAATAATAAATTGAAATAAATTTAACTTTATATTTTATGTTAATTAGTTTTATATAATGTTCATGAAAATCAGTGTACTCCATTATAAGGTATATTAAAATAAATTAAAATACAATACCAAGAATTTTAACACAAAATTAGCATATTTTTAAATATAATAACAATGTTCACTATATCTCAAAATTATTTGTTTTAATAGTATAGTATATTACATAAGCTTTAATTTAAAATTAAATAAAAGTGACAATATTTCTAGAAAATGTTCAAAAATTGAGTTGAAAAAGTTTAACTCGTGTGTAAAAATTGTTATTTTGAATTCCCCTTGTGGTCAGGTGAAAAAACAGATTTTCAAAAAAAAATTATATAAAATGAAAGAGGTAAAGATAAAGTATTTATGAAAAAAATAATTCTATTGATCCATAATTTTTTCAAAAAGTTATAGTAATTCAAAGTTGAAAAAATAAAATATGAAATCGTAATTTTTAACATCAAAATTGCATGTTTTTCAACTACGGCAACAATTTTTACATAGAAGATAAGTCGTCAGGACAAATTTTTTTTCTTTTACCTTATAGTACATAACATTAGCTTTATTTTAACATATGTTTGAAGCTCGTTGTATTTCCTGAACATTTTCAAAAGTTAAGTTAAAAAAGTTAAATTTTTGTGCAGAAGTAGCTTTTTGAATCCCCCCCTGTGTGCAAGTATAAGGTCAGATTTTCAAAAAATTTATATCAAATGAAAGGGAAATATCTAAGGATTCAATATAAAAAATAATTATTTTTATTTCTTCATTTTTCAATAACTTATGGCATTTTTAGAAAAAAAATGTCGAAATTTACCGATTCTGAAAATCGTAATTTTTTGGGGAACTTTCACTATTTACGGAAAACGAGGGCAAAATTTTTAAATTTTAAGGGTAATTTTCTTCAACTAGATAAAATTTGTGATCGTTTGACATATCGTTGAGAAAAATCTGTCCAGTGAGAACTGAGAAAACGTAGTGACAGACACACAAAAAAAAAAGAAATAAAATTTTAACATGTAATAGTACAAACAATTAGCCTCAATTTATTATTCCCGTAGTCTTTCACTGATAAAGCATCAAAGTCTTATCTATTTTATAAGATCTATCATTGTAACANTTAAAATTTTAACATGTAATAGTACAAACAAATAGCCTCAATTTATTATTCCCGTAGTCTTTCACTGATAAAGCATCAAAGTCTTATCTATTTTATAAGATCTATCATTGTAACAACTTCATTGACCAAATCTTACGTACACCACTGATGCAATTAGTTTCTTAAACCGTATTTTAATTTAGAAGATATTTGGATGTCCAGTAATACCTATTTCCTGCATTCTTCCAATCGCTCCTATTCTAAAAAAAAAATATGTCAATTTTCTATTCTGATATACTTTGTCAATGTGTTCCGAATATTAAATCATTCTTGCAACTATTCAAATCTATAGGGCTCTATAAACATTTCATGAGTTCTAGAAAAAAAATGTTAAAAATCATATTTTGTGAAAGTTCGAGTGAATTTTCAAATTACAATCACTAGGGAACAGTAAAAAACAATTCGAGAAAAACTGATATTACAATACAATTATCAGTAATGAAAATGATAGTAATTATAAGTAAAAAAGACTGATATGCCACAAAAAATACTATTAAAAAGTAAATTAGTCATATAATCGATCACGTTTCATTTAAAAACTAGGGTTAGAATGATCGTAAAATTTACTTTCTAGTCTCATTATACACCCTTAAGCACAAAAATGAAAAAACAAAAAATCCTACAATTTAGTTGTTTTTATGGCTGTTACAATTATTTAAAAACATCAAGTTGTGCAGAAATTAATAACAATAGTAACGGTTGTACATATAACTCTAATTTAATGCATAATTATGAAAATATTTTGGTATTTGTATTTTGATTATGCTATCCTTACATTCACTATAAAGATGAACTCTGAGTTATAAGATACCTTATCAAAATGTAGGTAAAATAAAGACTGTTATTGTTAAAAAACAAACTGATTATGATACTATTAAATTAAATATTATGTTAAAACGTTATTTTATTATAAAATAAACAAATAATTTGAAAATGAAGATTAGATTTTTGTTTGTTACTTTAAGTATTATTTTTTGACTAATAGGCCATTAGCCTGATTAGTTACTATAAAAGGTTTTCTAAGTTAAATTTACGCAAGATGTAATAATGAGAACAACAAGTCCTCTAGTTTGTATTTAAGATATTTATGTTAACAAAATTTTTATAATCTTGCCAGATTTTTCCATTACACGCTGAATATCAAGTTGTTAACACTTAAAAAATTATAGAATATTATGATAAAACAAAATTATACCAATAAATTACAAAAGTTATGAAAAAAATATTTTTTTTATTTTCTTGTAATTGTAATGGTATTCTGTTTTCTCTAGTATATAATTTATTGTATGATTTTTTAGTTTTTATAATTATGAATTATTGTTTTTATAAAATAATATTCTAGAGTATCATTTATATCAACAAAATAAGTTTTATTGTTTTAGAAATATTGTAAAAAAGCTTTTGAACTGAAATATTTTAATACTCATAATTGCATTTATAAAAATTAATTTGTGTCCAAGATAATCTGGTATATCTTATGACTTATGAATTAAATATTAAGCCATAGTAGGCACTAAAGTAGACTTATCTAATACTCTTGTCCTAACCATTATTATTTATTTATTTTTTAAATAATAAAATACTTATAGAATAAAAATATTATTTTATGAAAAAATGATGTAGGGTTATAAGTTATTACCCTTTTTCTACGTCTGTATTATAGAAGTAATATACTTAAATACCCATCTACTATCCCTTAAAAAAAATTCTATAGGCAACTAATTAGTCGTTCATGAATTGTATACGGTATTAAAATCTATGTTATATTATAAAGAAATTCTTTAGTGTAATATACTAAAAAATTTAGCTGTCGTTTTTAAGAACTACAATAAAATTATATAAAATAATATAACTTTTAAACAAAATATTAAAAAGCACAAACTTACTAATATATAACACCATAGTTACAAATAACAGTTATAATTAACCCGTTATTGAAAACGAAGTAAACATAAAAATTATATGTTAAAAGTTATTAATATAAAATTAGAAAAATTATTTTACTGTTTCAATTTTTACATCACATTTATTTTTAATGAAAAAGCTAAATAAATCAATCGTTCCTATGAATATTAAAGTAGTAGGATGTATACCATGTAAACCTTTTCAGTTGGCCAAACATATATTAATAGTACGCTTAAAGTAACTTGTAAACTTTTTAATAAAATCAAAATATATATACATATGTTTATTTATATTTTTAATGTATTATTACAGAATACTGTGAAGCATTATCCTTATTTAGTCAAAAGTTACTTAATAAAAGGTGTTATGGATGTTGAGTGGACCAGGTGGTTGTGGAAATTAAATCAAGTAAATTCATAATTATTATTTATTTATATTATTATTACTTTTTATGAATTTAAATACTTAATTACAGTTTTATTTTTCAAATCAAACATAAAAAAATATTTAAATAGTTAAATTTTTAGTTATTTTTTCACTTTGTAAGACATTATTAGTTTACTAATTTATATATATGTTTATAATACTATTATAAATATGTATATAAAATGCGACAACATTTTTGAATTTACAAAAGCTTAAGAATAATTAAAAGATATATAGAATTTAATTTGATATTGTTATTATAAAAAAACCCAATTAAAGGTGAAAACGTAATTTTAAATTCATTATTCATATTAGATTATTTACTAAATTTTAATTCATAAAAATATAATTATCTTTATTACTGTGATTCAGAAATAAAACATAAAAGTTTTATTTCAAAAATGTAATTATAATTATCTCCCATTCTTGACATTTACTCTAAAACGCTAAATACGTTTTTTTCTAAAATTCCAAGTTTAAAAAAATTTTGATACTATTTAAATTAGATCTAAATTTTCCTGACTTTTTTATACAGGCACTTGGTGGAGTAAGACGGTCTTACGGCGCAATAGTTTTCATTAATGATTTATTTATTGGATCTACAGATGAATTCCAATCATATTTAGAGAGTCATTACAATTTTATTTTTAACTTGTATTTCATAAATTACTGTAAATGTATTTACCAAGATATTGAACATTATTATAACAAAGATAAAGTAAATTTAATAATGTTTATCAGTCAAAGATCAATGTATAATAATTTTGGCACAATCTAGTTTAATATTTTCTTACAGGTAACTTTTTTAAAAATGGTTTTCCTTAGCAAAAATAAGACAATTGGATACATTATTTTTGTTGTATGTACAAAATATTAATTAGTTAAAACATAATAATAGTTCTAACTTTCTTCATAAATATTTAATATGACTATAAAAATCTATTTAAATTGAAAGGTCAAGTGTATTAACCGGTTATCTCCACTTTTAGCTTATGCAAAGTTGGGAATCAATATGATATGTTATCATTATTATTATTACTATTATTTTTTGTTTCTGTCGCAACTTTTTTCAGATTTACGCCACTGATTTTTATCGAAGATACGTTAAAAGAACACAAATTATAATTTGTTGAAGACATTAAAAATTTACTCCGTTGCCCATAAGGGTCAGTTATCCCCAAAAAACTAAAATATTTTTTCTTAAAACGGTCATAACTTTTTAATAATCTATGAATTACAATAATTTTTTCATACCGTAGGCGTTTTCCTATTATTAAGTATATTTTTTTTTGAATCTGACCCCCTACCAGATCACAGAAGGAGTTCAAAATGGTAAATTTTCACAAAAAGTTATTTATACAACTTATTTTTTGATAATGTCCCATTAATATAGCAAATATTTTCTGTATTTATTTCCTTTTAAATAATTTGTTTATAAAAAAAAAAAATCCATTAAATTAGAAACATCATAAACAAACATCTCAATATGTCTTTAAACTTTTATGTAATTTTTTTCCGACTGAAAAATTTCTTTGATTTTAGCTGCTAAATGAATTAGTACCAAAGACGTGCAATTATTTCAAAAACCTATGCATGGACATTACTAATGGTTATTTCAACAGTCCAGTGCACAGAATATCCGTTGACAACGGTTTTATACAGGCCGGGCGTCAGTAATTAGTGTACATATTATAAGTCGTAATGTTTTTTATGTAAACACTCGTGTTCACCGATAGGCTTAGTTAATCGAGGTGAATTTTTAAAAAAAGAAAACTACCATGTAAGACACGACAGAAGAGGTGTGTTGTCGTTAGCCGGTCGGCAGACTTCCTATAATGGCCCGGAATTTGTAATAAGTCTTCGATCGAACCCGTGGATGGATGGGAAATATGTGGCTTTCGGGTTGGTTTCTATTTTACATACCTAATAAAATACACGGGTAATAATTTTAAAAAAATCGCAACGCTGAAAATAACGTATTTAGCCCGAGGTCGTCAAGAATAAAATACAACACAGCCAACTGGTTGCACTTTGTGTGTGTGTGTGTGTGTGTGTGTGTGTGTGTGCAAATTGCACTGAGTGTAAATCACGGCGATTACGACCAACGCGAACTGTTCGATACTGTCAATCACGGAAATGTTTACATAGTTAAATTGCAGTTCGCCAAGCCGTTTCACCGCAGGCAGTGTACTATGTTTTTATTAACACATGCATTATTACAACGCACCTGTGGGGTATTGGTTGGTTGCACTTTTATGAGTAATTTTTGTATGTAAAAGGTACGCCGTTGAAGGCGAGAAGACGCTCCGAGCTTTGGAAACGTCGTTGGCCGTCCGAGAGGTGCCCATCGATCCGATACGCATAGGGCACTGTAATTTGTTAGTTAATCGTGATTCCCAAGAGGACACTTGGCCGGACGTTAATCTGTTCGTGCACAGGCTGATCGACGAGTTGCTGCAAAAAGCCATGTACATACAAGTGTACGGACGGCCCGAAAGGTACTCGATCGAGCTCACCGACAGCGAGTACGCGGAGACGTTGACCCGTATTCTCATGTGCAAATTGTTGCGAATAATCGATCAGCTACCGTCGATCGGTTTTGACGTCGAGACTTCTGCGTCGTCAAAAACTCATTTGACGTCAGTTCCCAGTGTTCGATCCGACTGGGAAGAGCATATCATCAAAACAGTTGATTTAGATCAACGGGAACCACATAGATATCGACCATTCGTTCACGTGTAACTGTGTAAACGTCCTTTTTTTTAAATAGAAAAATCTTTACACAATAACAATTAGTGTAATGGTTATAAAATTGTTAAGACATTACACGACCAAGAGGTCGATTTACACAGTAGAAACTAATAGGGAGAAAGAGAACGTTTTTTTCTCGTGGATTAACAATTTTAATTAGGCAGTGTCTTATGATACCACACTTTTTACAAATCTCATGCAAATTTATTCAAAGAAAAAAGTCATACGATCTCAAAAAAAAAAAGTAATGTCTTGCTTAAAGACATTAAAAGAAATTAATAGCTCAGAAATCCTTTCCTCTGGTATTACGATGCCTTTTTTGGTGTTGAATTAGTTGATGGATTTTATTTGTGTGAATAGATTTTTAATCATAACCACATGCTCAACAAGATTTATTTCTTAAAAGTTAAAATAGGTCATACGACCACATAATAATTAATGTTGCCATCAGACATTTTCTTTGATAAATAGCAATGGAAATATTATATGTTCATTAGTTGTATATAATACACAAAAGAATTTTTAAAACTACAGTGCATAAATTTTAGAGATAATTGTAATAAATTTTTATTACGAATAGATTACATAACTTAAAATTTGAAACTTTAATAATATAAATATAATGAATTATGCCCATATTTCTCAGTCAAATGTTAAATTATGTTATAATTAAAATTTTAATTTTCCACTTATGTATACAAATATACTAATTTAAAAATAGTTTTTAACACAGATGACCATAGGGGCCATACCCCTCGTTGATTATTAATCAACCAAAACTGAACGATAGCGTTCATTAAAAATATTATATCAATATAATTTACTTCTAATAGTATTTTTGTTAATTTAAGTATTAACTAAGGAAATACCAATGTTGACGTCTTTTGATAAAACTTTAATGTAAAAATACTAATTTATTCAGAACTACCTGTTATTTATATGTGACTCATTTCCTTATATGTGACAATAAAAATTTTATATTGTCATCATAAAACTACCTAAAAACATCAGATCGGTTTAATCGCACTTACTAATCGATTTCTCATGAACATTCCTATTACTTTTTTGTATTTGGCCGGAAATTGTTTTGTTAAAATTTATATTGTAATATTACTCAACACTTACTAGTGAACAAATTCACTATAATTAAGATTTTTTAGTACTAACACGTTATGATCAAATAATTTTGTTCATCAAATTTTATATTTTTAATATTAAGAAATGTTAATATGAATCTTCAATGACGGACATATATAAACTCGGTTTTATGAAGGCATAAGTATATTAACATGAGACCATTACTTCTAATTAAATTTATTTTATATAAACTTGAATTTATAGCAATTAAATCGAAATAATTGTTCTAAAAAATACTCTTTAAACAGTTATGACGAAATGTCGAGTGTCTATTATATAAACCTCGCACATTAATCCATTTATGTTTTTTGATATGATTAATAACTCGTTACGATATTTTATTGTTGTATAAATAAAAAAATTAATATATTTATATATATATATATATTTTTTTTTTGTAAAAGATTCGTGTACGTGACATTGTTATTTCATTAGTAAATTGAATTTGGAAGTTACCGATCACATTCAATCACTCGATTCTACTATACATGAAAGAGCCATAAAACCACTGAGTGCTTTAATTATTGTGAAATGTAATTTATAAAAAAAAAGCATAAAATTATTTTTAGTTTACATTAATACCCACAGATTTAAACGTGTACACGTAACGTAATGTATACGTTTGACATGATGTATGGATTTTTTTTGTAAAAAGAAAATTAGTTAAAGTTTTAATTAGTCGAGTTATCGACAAACGACCGAGACATTATAGTAAGCATCGACCACACTTTATGGGATTCTCGACTTATTTTTAGGGTAACAAGAAAATAACCTTATGGTTTATCCTTTGTATGCTGACAGATTAAGGGTGAAAACGACCCCAATCATTCACGGCTAATACACCAATACCATGTAGACCATAATGTGCCCAGTAAACATGATATTACATTGGCTTTCGGTTTTTAACTTATTCAGCCGTACACATCCAAAAAGTATGAAAATGTTGAAAAAAAGTTTTAATTGAATTGACAATAATTCAAGTGCCGCAATAACATTTGGCTTACAGTGCAATTATGTGAAAGTTTTTGGACGTTTTCCAAATAATTTTCCATGCTAAGTATTTTTAAAATATTAACTAAAATTGAAAAAGTTTAAACAAAACTACGCATATTGTTAACGGTCACGATTGTCTTTTCTTATTTCAAAAATATGTCCACTTTCGTTTTCAATTATTTTATTATGACCGAGCACAATATTGTTAAGGAAAAGAAATAGTGAGATCATTATTTTATTGTTGTCGGGTATGAAGCAACATAATACCGTCTATTTTATGGAACTACATGACAATATGACTAACGTTTTAGTTGAAAGCATTTTGTTTACATTTTACCATATTTTTTTACTCTTGTTAACACTTGTAAAAATCGGACTGCTATAAGCCAAATAGAGTCTTGACAACTACTTCGTTTCATGACACATTACACACTACACAGGCTGTGTTTAATGTTTATGTAAAAAATAGTTAGAACAATCTGTATTGACGATATAAGCGATCGCTGAAGGGTGTGACATTTAAACAATAAAAAACAAAACACTTGGATATGTTTTCAGGCCAAATCATCGACACACAGAGTAATAAAATGAAGAATTAAAAATACTCAATACTTAAATTTATTTTTGGAGTCGGTTGTTTCATTAACATTGGTATACTTACATCAGTATTTAGTCAAATTTTATCTGCCAACAATAGGTTGGATGAGTAATGATTTAGCTGTACACATTTTTAATGGGTTTAGGTTTTCAATTTGAATATATGACTTTTAAACATTTACTAAACAAATTAAACATTTATTTACGTAGTTCATTTTAATGATATGTTTAAATTTGAAAAATAAAATTCACTGATAGTTATATAAATTCAAATTTATACCACTAAAATTGTTTGCGTCCAAAGATTTTTTATAAAGTAAATCTAAATTATGATACAAAATGTATAGAAATATTTTTATAAAATTACGTCATTAACAACTTCTTGGAGATCAAAATTTGTATAATCAAATTGTTTTTATTGTGGTGATAAAACATTTACATCTATTTTTTTTTAAATCTAATGAAGAATTATTAATGATGTGTTTTCAAATAATAAGATAATATCAATGGGATTATAGTTCGTATAATATTATTAACGCGACTGTTTATTATTTTTATACGTGGATAGTTCAATTGTCTTCATTCTAACGAAAAATAAAATGAAAATTTTGCCTCAACATTTCGACAATCAAGAAGTGTCAAATATATTTTTACTTTTTCGGGTTTTTTAATGACTACATAGTCAAACTGAAGTATAGGTAATTACGAGTATACATTTATCCAATTTATAATTATACAAATAAGATCGTTCGGGTTAAGTTGAACAAAAAGATTTCTTGTCGAGACAATCAGATGTGTTCAACATAATTAGTACTTGAAAACAACAATGAAAACTTGGTTCGCGACGAGTCTAATAATGACAGGGAATTTTAGAACGCATAAGTGTAAGTTTTTATAATAGAGGTGTTTTGTTTCGAAATGAAGTGTGACATAGCCCATTGGAAACATAATAGACGCCTTAAAGAATAGAAGATACCAAATCTAAATTATTATTTTACCACTAAAAGAAGGTTGTTTTTGAAATATTAAATTTCCTATGAACTTTCTCGTGTCGACGAAACTTATGCGATGTTCAGTTATAGAATCTAAAAAATTTAAAAAAATAATCGTTGAATTATTTAGACCAACCTGGACAGGTCCTATAAGACAATTTTTACAAAAAAAAATCTGATGTTTATAAAAATACTATCTCAGAACCCTTTGATACCGTCTATTTTGATTAATTAACAACAACTTTATAACCAACACGGATACCAATATATCTTATTTCCATTGACTACTTAATGAATACGAAATTTTTCGAACTATGTCCACACCGATTACATAGTTGTTAAATGTTTTAATTTATCATAGTCAAATCGCGAACGTCTGCGAATTCTGAAAATAATTTATCGTACGTGTGAGAGTTAAGTTGACGTTATGATACAAGTACAGACTATAATAACAGATGATAACTAATGATTTTGGCGCACTTAGTAGACGTGTTATGTAATCGGAACAAAAAACAACAAATGATTTAAAAATAATATACGAGGTCCATTTTCGTTCGAACAGAAATGGTGTCTGCGGTATGTGATAAATATAGTGACGTCGGCCACACAAAAAAAGACTTTATTTCATGATTCACTTTATTATAAATCGGTCGGTGATTTATTGAAGAGCGAATTAGACACAATTTTGTTGCGCAACGTCGTTTCGTTGCGATTCTCACGCAACGCGCCATTATAACTTGAACTTTAAGTACAATTGAGTTCATGAACATTATTGAAAACGATCATATTGTAACGCCAAAAATGTACCAAGATGTCGTCGGGGGCACAAATTGTCGGTCGAATAGTTCATGTATATGGACACGTTTATAAGTAAACGGGTTATAAAAAAATCAATAATTATATAATAAAAATATTAAATACATTGTGCTATGATGTTCAACACCGCAAGTATGAAGAAAAATTACAACACGGGGAGGAAGGTACAGTCACGTAAAAACAATGATATGACTCGTTTTACGCACTTGGCCCACTTCGAATCCACTTGACCGCCACCACACTCTTTACCATCGCCGCGTGTACTCTATAGCGGTGTTCTATTGTAACTACAAAAGAACGCTGTACACCTCTTGCATGTATAATAATAATAATAATAATGTATGCATACAGTCAACGGTCAATGCACACGGAGAACAATTGAGGCTAACCCCATCCATAGCGCTGCCGTTGCTCAGTATAGCAATTTACCGGAATATTTGACAAATAACTGTCCGAGTTTTTACGCTATCCATTAAATTTAATTAAATAATCGCTTACGATATGGCCAGTAAAATATTTTGACGGCCATTATTTGTCCGGTAGTTATCAATAATTACTAGGTTACGCTAATACTTTTTCACCTATCCATCGCTTAGTGTGAAAACTAACAATTATGCATTTTTACAATATAAACATAGGCGTGCGTTGAATTTAAGGTCGGGGACAATATAAACCTATTACCGACCCTTTTCAAAAGATTCGAATTGGTTAAGTTTAATATAGAGGGGGGGGGAGGTAATACTACTCGGTAAGGTAATACGTCCCTTATTACCCATTTTAGGACGAGAATTATACTTAATACGTAATACCCTTGAATTTTGAGAATTTCTATACGTATCACAGGCTTACAAAATTATGCTAATTACTTTTATACATATGTATACAGACATTTTTTGATAAAAATGACTGTAATTAGTATAATGTTTATCATCAAACTTACAATAATGATTGCTTTGAATTTTATCATATTTAAGTAAATATTATAACCAACGTTTTGCCAAGAGTAAATTTATTATTTTAATTAATTATTTTTTTATAAAATGGTATTTCAGAACTGAAAAATTGTATGGACTATTTATAAAGCAGTATTTTAATATACAATGTATTATGAAACCATTTAAACGGACGAATTAAAACAAAGTAAGAAGAGCATAGAGATATTATACTTCCTGGACAGTAAGATAAAAAACATGTTAAATAACTTTTTTTAATTCTCATATAAATATATGAAGATCGTAATAAAATTTACTTTTTGTTTAAACTAAATACGATAAACTGTACTATTAACTGGGCATGTAAGTGTTTTTGATGATTAATGGCGATACAAATTCATATAATGTAACGTCCAGATTAATTTAGTAGCCTCTGTATTTCTTAGCATTGCATGACAACCGTCTTCAGGCTCTTATAAAAAGAACGTACTATAGTTGTATATTTCAATTCCGTTTTATTACGAAAGGTACGTGTTCATATTTGATATAAATTACTGCAATTCGTCACGACTGACACGTGACTGTTAATATTTGCTATCTTATTTTTATAAAGACATCTTCGTATAACGTACAATTCTTACTGATTTTTTTTCTTGAAAGTGGTAGGGGTTGGTTAGTCATCAATAGTGACCGGACTAAAAAACATTAACAATGTCATTTAAATATTCTAAAATTTCCTTATAAAAATACCTTAAATGTATAAAAACATTAAAAATGAATTAAAGTGTGATTTATAAAATTTCCTTATAGTAAAAATACTCTATTAAAATGCATTAAAACAAAGATATTTCCTATTAAATTCTTTAAAACAAAAAAATTGCTCTAGATAATTATTATTTTGTACACATTATTAATTTTTGAATTTAAAAACTATTAATATTTCAACAAAATTTTACATTTAAAAAAAACTGTATTTAACGACAATATTTTGATTGGCGTGATTAGAACAAAGTTTTTAAAAAGTTAAATTTAACTTTTTTTCATCTTAAAAATGTTTCTGTAAAAAAATACAGGTAATTTTCATCATTTTTGACCAAATGAGTCTATGCATATTTTTATACATTGCATAAAATAATAATTCATATTAAAAATGTTTGTTGCTTTTCCAAATACACTTTAAATTTACCTAATTTTAATAAAAAAAAAAAGTAATTTTTACGTAAATATACTCAAAAATTATTAATATAACCCAATAACGACAAAAATATCTTAAAAATAAAAATAAAAGTTTTATTTTTGAATCCTCCATTATATAAATCAAATTTTATGTTTGGAGAGCATTGTTTAAGATAATTTAAAAAAATGCAATATGCATTGAAATTCGGACCCAAATAATATAAAACTAAAAAAAGGTAATGTGATAATTACAAATCCAGGTATTTAAAAAATTTGTATACAAATCCTCTTCTTTTATAAACATACATCTCTTCATTTTAAATTAACCTCATTAAAATAAAATTTTATACAGGGTGTTCAGTAAGTCAGGAAACTGAAATCTTAGATTATAATTTTTGTCCAAAAAAAATACTGAATAAAGTATTTATTTATTTTTACTTATTTACAACTCGATAACGGTTATTACACTCATAATGAATTTTGTTTTTTTTTTTTTTTACAATCGTTAGGTTGGTTAATACCATTGGTATATACTGGGGAAATTTAAGTGCAGTGGTGGTTTCCCGTTGCCTTCTGCACTGGAAAAATAATGAATATTAACATGAAACTAATTAATTATTTTCCATTTAATATCATGTTGTTACAATATGAAATAAAGCTGTAGCCCGCCATTGTAAACTAGAAATCTGTTTGATAAATATACTTTAAGTGTCACAGACGTAACATTGCGCTAACATCTTAATTGCCAGTAGTCTCTAAAAATAGTCGCATGAACGTAAAATAGATAAAAATAATTATCAGCATAATTATTATTTCAATTTAACATATATAACATGGTTGTGTTTACACTAGAAGACATAATACTATTAGAACTGATGTTTCAAGCCAACGGTTAGATATTTTGACGCGTGAATCATACTCGTAAAAATATCTTTGAATCACACAACGAAATAAACGAGAGATCAGTAATTGAATTGTCACAGCATAAAAATAAAAAAACCTTGTATATGACATGGACACACACGCATTCATGATTATATTAATAGATCAAAATATTGAGTTTTGGATACATATAATTATCAAAAAACAGGTTTATCGAGTAAAAAATAATCCAAACAAATTAACATCCAAAATTGTCGTCTTTTAATTTTCACGAGAAAGCTAAAAGCTCGAGTTTTCTTAAAAAGTTGAATTGCGCAAATTCACTCTATAAAAAAAAACGTTTTCTTATGATTTCCAATGATCACTCTCGAATGGTATAAATAGATTTCTTTAAAATCTTATTGATCGAGTTTCCCTTTGCTTCGGTTACAAAACGCCTTCGCACTCACATATTACATGTGTGAGATATTTTACATTTGACGAGTGATAACTTCTACAGGGATATAACTCCAATCCCCTCCGTAATACGTATCTGATCATACTGAATACATAAATAGTTAAGGATAATAATAAAGATAAATGGGTGTGAATATCACAGTTTTAAACAAATAGGAAGTACCATAACAGTTTACATAGGAATCCCCCGGTCAAAATCAATTACGAGTAGCCGGTTGAGGATATTCTCAGATATTTTCAATAGATCGAGCATACATTTTAGGACACCATGTGAACACAAACACGGTCGGTCGAGTTCCAACCCCGCCCACTTCTTCTCCACCGTGTGATATTTGTCACACACAAACAACTAGCAGCAAGTGAACACACGAATACACGTAATAGCCGTGTGGCCGAATCTCGACCACCGGCACTACATTACAAAGTCGAATACAACTCGAGTGGTGTCTCTTTGTCAGCAGACGAACACGCGGCAACCGCACCACAGCCAACTACAAATCTGACAACGGTTTGTCCCGTCCGTGATAATAATCAGCCCGTTGTCGTGCGGTGCAGATGAATAGAGTAAAGACGACCGCTCGTCGACTCCGAATCGGATCGATTGTGTTTGGCACGAATGCATTGAAAGACTTGCAAACGCCCTGTAGCGACGTACGTCCGGCGAAGGAAAGGAAGAACAGCGATGGTATGGGAGGGAATTGAGTGAAGAGTGAAAAAAGGCAGCTAGTATAATAGCCTGACTGGAGTTACACACAAAATAACACAGGCGATTTCCAAACGGTAAAGTACCGTATGGCAAACACGATGCGAAGAGGGTGTAAAAGCGCTTAAATTAATTTTTAAATTTAACTTTTTCCCCGACTAATGTATAGAATGGTATGCACCCACAGATATTCGATAATTTCAACCAGGAAACCCTTGGAATTGTTCGTTTGCCAAGCGCGGTCGACAGTGCCGGGGGACTAGGAATACAAAAAAAAAAAATGTCTACACGAAATACTTTGTTGCAAAGCAAAAACGCAAAGCTAATCTCGGTTATTGTTTAGCGACGGTCAATTCCCCGGCGGCTGGCGGTTCGCCAAAATCGTATATGTGTTTTCTTCGTCGTTTTCTGTCAACCAGTGATTTTGTACTACTCGGTACTTACCTTTTCTGTCAGCAGACTGTTTACAACCGTCTCGAAAATAAGCAAAATATTAGTATTCACCATTTTGCCTCGAGCAAAGTAACTAAGTAATTTGCAAACCCAGACGGACTGGTGATTTTTATTGCACGTTCCTTCTCGTCATAGAAAAAAAATGTCTAAATTAGGTTCCAATAATGACGATAACAACATAAGACATCAACGCATTGCTTTCAATATCTAAACAGTTTTTATTTTTGGTTTTATGTCAAGCGTGTATTAGTAATTTTGTATACTTGAATCTTAATTTCATAGTTTTACTGTTAATCGTTAGGGCCACATTTATCGATTATGTTGCAATTTTTCATTGAATCAAACTTCTGGTCGATTCTTATACAGATTTTAATGATTACCTATTATTATTGAGAAATTATACCTTTTCTCTATAATTACTAATTTCTTTCATTAAAAATATAGCCATTGAAAGGAAATAAATTAAAAAAACCTTAAGATATTTAAGAATGTTACACAAGCCCAATATGATCAGTCAAAAATAAGTTTTCTTTGTAGCCCAACTTCTAACAAAATTTTAACTATCCTGGTTCAGTGAATTACCCAAATTCAATAATTTCATTTAATAATCTATCCAATCATGCATGAGAATTAATCGAAATGCTTGATAAGAAAAACGAATGGATGAAAATGTACACAGGAAAATATCTTAAAATTCTATAATGCGAATTTTCATATTTACATATCGCAATGGTTTTCATTAAAATAATTATTTTGACAATATCGGCAAGATTTGGTGATTCATTAAAATGAGACGATGTTTAAGATCTCAAGATGTAAATTAAAGTAACCTTAACAACGATTTTGTTAAATAACCAATTTTTCTATTAAATAAAACTCAACAGTCCATATAATCGCTTTTTTGATTTCTGCAAAATAAACGCCCGCTTATCACGATTTGGCAATAAGTCAAACATCTATTACACGTAAGAATGGATAAAGATGTTCGAGAGACCGCCTGCTAGCCCCACAGGCACGCGCTTGTAGGGTACAAACAGCATGCGATTGTGGCTAGTGCGCGCACACCTAGTACTTTCTAATACCTCCCACACACAATGATCACTTTAAGTAGCGACGGTGGATTCCATTGTCCCACTTTTACTTTTTATGTCAGATAATAATTAGTACTTAGGTTTTGTTCTATATTTATAAGGGCAAATATATAAATGGATACTTTAAATTATGTGCTAATAAGGACAAGGACAAACAAAAATAATTTAATACATTCCTATTAGTTAATAATAAAAAAAAAAAATTACACATGATAAAATGGTATAATATACATTTATATATATATTTTTTCATCTCCATCAATATTTTTAACTCTACTTAGGACAGAATATAAAAAAAAAGTATTTACAAAATACAAATACAATTATACAATTATAATATTATATATATATATATATATATAAGTACACTAATTTGAATGATCACAATAAGTAAATATAACAACATGATAAAAGTTCGACTATATCAGTAAACATTCCTATTAATATTCTATTCATCAATTNTAAAAGTTCGACTATATTAGTAAACATTCCTATTAATATTCTATTCATCAATTTGACGTCTGTAAAAGTTTTTATGAAATTTCTATTTACTCAGAGGAACATAACAAAAATTAAAACTAAACAAATTCATCTATTAGTTGTTAAATCAGTTGTCATGATTAGCGAGTTCCATAGTAAACAACTAAAAAAAATTGTACCTATACTGTCACATTATTAGTTTGTATAAATTTAATTAGAAACATATAACAAGATAATCATAAAATAAATCAAGTCTCACAAAATTATTCAATCCGGGACGGACATTTAATAAGTTTAATTATTGACAATAATAAATAATTTTTAAAATATGAAAGTCAATAAATTGTCACTATGTATAGATAATTTGTAGTACACATAATGTATAAAAAAAAGAATAACAATGGCACAGACATATTTTGTTAGTAAAATAAGAAGCTAAACTTTAATTTTAAATAGGATTAAATAATAGTGTTAAGTATAGGCCATATAATATTTGTTCAATAATAAGTTATTTTTGATTTGTTTGAAAATCAAGATGACAAGATAATATCTCTGAACATTTAATCACATAAAAAGTCAAACTTTTGGCCCCTAAGAAATAAAACAGTCTTGAAAAAGTATAAAAGAAATTGTTAAATCATGGAATGTTGTTTAAGCTAAAGGAACACATTAAATTTAAACAAAAAAAATTACATAAACATATTATGTACAAAATAATAATTAAAAGGGATAAGTAATTTTACTAAATTTTCATTTTAAGTACAACAGTTATCCCTGTGATGGTGAACTTTGATAGGATACATTTGATCATCAGGACTCCTCTCATCAGCAAGTGATCTAAACCTAACAAATCCATTTTCAGCTACCAACATAGATGGTGAAGGTTGTATGGCAGCGCGTTCAGCATAAGCATACATGCTTCTGGAATCTTCATCCATTCGTTTCAATGACCTCCTTTCAGTTGTATGTGCAAACAATTGATGGTTTACTAAAGGTGGACCACCCATTGAATATGTATCATCATATATATGTTTACCAGTACGCAAAGTATAATTATGAACAGCTTGGTTGGCACTACATATAGCAGGATAAATATCATCTGATGGTGGATCATTTCGTGATACAGTACCACGACATGGAAATAATGTTAATCCTGATTGATTTTGAGCTTCTTTTTCACTGGTGTACCTTAATGGTTGAATAGATGCCCAGAAAATTAAAAAACATGACGATATCTCAATCACTCGCACAGAAAATTGGTACCCCCACCAGAGCCAAGGATTAGGTTGATCTTTTCCTAACATTTCATATACACCAACCATTCCATAAAGCTGAACCGATGCCATTAATAAACTTAACATACTAGTAGCTAGTGTTACACGTACTGAATGGGCTAAAGTCGGTCTATGCTCATGAAAACTAGCACCAAAAATAGTGCCTTGTTTTCTTAAAGAGGCATTCGACATTGATCTGTACAAACATATATAAGTCACACCAAGTATTACACATAGTAAAATGTAAACACATTTGGATACAAGTGACAATATATGTGCTTCTGAATAAAACAGTACAATGATACAAAATGCCATATAACAACTGATAAATATTGCTAATAATGATGATTTTTGTAAATTATAAAATATAGTTTTGATATCAGTAGCTCTTAACAAGAACAAAAACAGTACTGAATATACAGTGAGTAAAAGTGGAAATACAATATTCAAAGCTAGTCCTGATACTTGAATAGATAATGTTCCATTTACATTGTAAGGATCATATAACAAATAGACACTCCTTACACAGCCTATAACAATTAATAGACTATGAATTGTCACAAAGTATCCACAAGTAAGTAATTTCTTAAAAGCTCTTATTCGTATGATGCTCACAATAGAACAAAAAACCAAAACCAAAAAAAGTATAGCAATTAAATAAACATGAACATCCCAAAATACACCAAGAATGTACCTAGCTCTAGGCTCAGGATGATCCGGCATAGAAACTATTTCAGGAGGAGATTCTGGAATATCAGTATCACTTTTTGACTCTGTAACTTGTTGTTCTTTAAACATAGTTGGCTCATATTTTTCAGTAGCTTCTTCAGGTGTAGTTTCATAAATTAAAGAAGTTGATGTTAATTCTGATGTTAGAATATTACGTTGAGTTGGTTTAGGAATTTCTTGTTTTACTGTGCGTGATGGTTTTAAATCTTGATCAAAACTAGGCTTATTGTTTTCCATTAACACATCCATTTTCTTACCAGTATCATCAAATAATATTCTAAAAACATTTGGACTCGATAAATTTTGTACCTGTTGAACAACAATACTATATGTATCATTAAGCCCTTTAAATCCATTTGCTGCAGTTGTACTGGTTGGTTCAGAATAAGTTGAGTCTGGTACTCTGAGCTTATTTAAACTTGGTGTATTAATTGTTTTCTTCTTGGTATCAGCAACTGGAACATCAACTGGCCTAATTGGTATAAATTCTTTTTCAAATTTTGGCTGAACAATTCCAGGTCGCCGAGGTGGAATTGGTTTTTCAGAATTGCTTCCCCGGAGTGTTGGTTTGTCAGCAAATGGATTAAAACGTTCTGGAGGTAAAGGAGGTGTAAAAGTATTTCGATCAGGAGGATTGTAAGCAGGTATCAGTCGACTAGTTGGACTAGTGACATGTTGCTGAGATGAATTAGTGCGGGTCGCTCGTGAACCTGATCCTGGTTTAGATGCAAGTGTTTTATTAAATACCTCATAATCAACACCATCAGTCAACACTCGTCTATCCAAAACACCCATATCATGATCAAACATCTGAGCATTCCCATCAAACACTAATAGCCATAACACTGTCACAAGCAATACCTGTGGCATGGCTGGTCGCTTTTGTGCGATATCAGATATGACCACTTTCCATAATAATTATTTTTTTAACAAAAACTTTACTATAATTACCATTAAATATCAACTTGTACACAACATAAACATGTACAAACGAAATCCCTATAAGACTTACGAAAAAACCCTGAACATAGCACAGCGGCTAGGTTCACAGGTGTCGGCGGCACACGGGCTACCCATACAATCCTTTGTCATGATACGCTGTTGTTGCGACCACGATAATCCAAAGTATGTCAATTCATTTCCACGGATTAATTCGCGTACTGTAAGTCGCAATATATACGATAAATTACAACGAACTAACAATAACACACAAACGACACAATCACAATCCGAACAAACATACACGGACAACGATTTGACGAACGGAAACAATAAACATTCTCTAACAAACCATTACATCTAGTGCTACTACGCCAGCCATTTGCATTTTGTTGTAATGAATTTTTCAAAGACTTTGTAATAAACATATGGTTCACAGACGTTATAAAAACGTATTGTTACATATTTCCTAAATTCATATTTATGAGAATAATTCACACAATAAAAATTAGTGCCATTACAATTAAAAGAAATTAAAATATGTTTTTATTCAAATGTTTACATTAAAAACAGAATATTAAAAAAAAAACATCAAAATATTTATGTTATTCAAAATTGATTTATAGGTTAACAATGAAATGAATGATAAAAATGATAAGTGAACTGTTATGTTAATTTTTTAAAATTATTTATCAAATATAATTGAACAAAGATATGTGATATTGGAAACTTAACACTAAATTCTATTTTTTTAATTTTTGCACCATGAGTAAAAGACCAAGAACAGAACCGCCTTACAATGAAGATGATTTTTGGGGAGATGATTTGACTTGTGATGAAGTGAATACTATAAATAACATTGAAACTCTTGCATCACAATCACATTATCCTAGTAAATAATATCTTCTGAACTAGTTTGAATAATGATTAATAATAATTCGGAATAATTTAAGAATACTACTTACATTATTCTTAAATGCAAAAATTACAATATAAGTTTAGGGAATATTTATAAATATACATATATATTTATTTTTTTCAGATCCTATGAATGACACTAATCATTTTAATATTGAAGCACTTCAAGTAAAAAATCAAATAAAAGATGGCGAGATTAAAAACTTAAAAATGAAAATTATGCAGCTGGAAGTACAATTAAGCCATATGAAACAAGAAAAAGATGATAAATATATTTCTATGAAAAAAATGATCGATTGTAAAGATACAGAGCTAAAATTTCAGGTTTTTTTAGTCTTTAAGAATTTATATCATTATAAGTAAGAAAAAACATTTCTTTATTTATAGAAACAAGAATTAACTGCTCTACAAAATAAAATGAAAGAAATGAACATGAATGTAAGCAAAATTCTTCCTCAAAAAAACACTTCATTTAGTTGTATGAAAACTGGAAGTAACTCAAAATTATTGTAATAATACTTTTGAATTACTATAGTAGCATAATTTAATTAAAATAATTATATTTTTTATAGACATGACGCTTCAGAACATATCAAAAAGACAGCATCAACTCAAACTTATCTTAAAGAATCAAGTGATATAAATTCTTTTAATGAATTAGAGAACAAAAGAAACAAAGTATACAATAAACTTAAAAAACATTTATATCCTGATCTTTTTGGATGTCAAATGTTAATTTCTGGTAAATTTGTTTATTTGTTTATTTAATTATTTTAATTTTAATTGATATCATTAATAGGTACAAAAAACTCAAGTTCTATACAAGAATGCCATATTATACTTACCAAATTGATTGTTTTAGACAATTATAATGATATCCAAGCATTTATATTGATTAAACAAGTAAAATATTACTATAACACTCTATTTTATGTGCAAAATAATATTTTTATTAGTAGTAGTGTATTAAAATTTATGTTAGATATTTTAGTTATCCTCTTCACAATTATGCTTATTTAGTGTAAAATTTTAATTTCAATTAAAAAAAATTGACTATTATACCTAGAATTTATCAAAGTAAAATAATGATTTTTAATAGCTATTGTTTTTAGTAACTATTTACTTATTATAAAAGTTTGCAAAAAAAGTATTTATTTTAAATTGTACGAAAAATAGTGAAAATATAGATATTTCTGTATATTATATGCTAAGTATCTATTTTATATTATTAAGTTAACTGTTGATTTTATTTATTTCTTAGTTATTTCAAAATTTAAATGAAATTATTATATCAAATATCAACTCTTTGAAAATGCCTCAAGATAGTGCTGATTTCATAGAACGTGAGAAAGATCTTATCTATAATTATCTTAACTATAACCAAAAAACTTCAAAGAAAGTATATTCATCGTAAGTACAATCAACCAATTAATTAATTAATTTTTTCATGCAACACTTAATTTAAATAAAATTAACATTTCTATATTTTAGGAATTAACTTTTTTTTTTAATGAAATTTAGGTTTGATATGCATTTTTCTCGATTATTAGATTGTATATCAGTTTTAACTACTATCACAGATATTGTTCCAAAAGTAGTCTTTGATGATTCTGACAATACATTTAAAACTATACTTAATTTTTTACAAATTATTGGTGCTCAAGTAATTAAAAATTAATCTTAAATTATGTTAGCTTAAACAATTTCAAATAAAGTTTTATTGTTAAATATTAGAGTCGAACTTTTGAATTTGTACTATTACTTGAAGTTTTAGTAAAATTTTTGGCCAATTTATGCAGTATAAACTGGAAGATACTAGAGTCTAAGTAAACTGAACTACATATTTTCTATTAATACATAGTTGAATAATTTTTATTATAAATGTATGTTTTGTAATCATTTCAGGCAACTAGAAATGTTTAATATTACTAAAGAAATTATACTTTGTCGTCCTCCTCTAGAAGTCATAAAACAGTTAATAAACTTATTCAGTAAGTCTACATTGTATCCTGGTTTCACAAATAATTTATGTCAATTATCAAGTAAGTTACAATTAACTCATGATTATTATTTTATTTTATTTTTTTATATTTAGTAATATTCAATCTGTTACAAGTTAGAACAATAAGTATACATTGAATTTGCAAATAAAGTTTTGTCGATAAACATGTAATGTGCCTTCATTACGAGTTTTAAACTCGTAGTGTCAATTGTTGATCTGTGGCTTTTATTTTTATAAAACAATGACATAGCTTCTAGTTATAAAAAGATTTACTATAGATTATTTTTTTTTCAATTTAGGAGATCTCTACTCCAATTACGCTTAAGTCTACTGTATGGGTTGCCAGCAATATATTATTGTAAAAGTTAGCTACTAGTGTTTTTTTGTAGTTTGTTATAAAAGTGTAAAAAGTTTCATTTAGTTTCATCAGTTATTTTAGGAATTTTTAAATCAGAGTACATAGTTTCATTGGAGATATATGGTGGAGCTTTTAAAATAGTTCTTAGTACTCTCATTGAAATATTTGGATTTTATTGGTATGTGTTTATTTTTTGTTGCATCCCAAATTTCAAAGCCAAAAGTCCATGTAGGGGTTTGATTAAAAAGTTATGTATAGTAATTTTTGTATTAAGGTTATGTTTTTAAAATTCTTAAAAAAGAGATTTTGGTAAGCCCATAATAGTATTGGACTACGATCATTAATGTTAGAATGGTTCAGTACACTTAATACTGAACGGTAATAAGTGTACCCAATTTAATCGGCTTAGGTTTTAGTGTACTCGATTAACAATAAACAATTATGAGTTTGACCACTTGCTTTGATGGTAGTTTAGAAGATTAAAGCAGGCGTTCGATGAAGGGTTAGCATAAACCAAGCTGTTTAATATAGTAAAACTTCCTCTCCATTTATCTGAAAATTGAGAAACCTAGAACAAAAATTATGTGAGTGTATAAAATTAGCATGTGTTCACCACAAGCAAATGATTATTTTAAAATTATTATTGTATTTAAAATTTCCATAAGAAAATATTTTTAAAATCTATTTTAATTCATATATAACATCTTTTATGTCATTGAAAAGAAAATTAATTTTAAGTTCTTTTATTAAGCACCAAAACTACCAATTTTAATAAACTGATAATGATATAAAATATTCTTTTTTAATTTTTGTAATTTTTTTTTTTAATTATTGCTTCTTAGACTATGTGAAAAACAAATTTATAATATTTGTTTCTTTAAAAAAATTCAATTTTTTTCATAATTTCAGATTACTTTTTAGATAAAAAAAAAAAAATTGGTGGGTCATAACAGCTTTAGGATAAGTACTTAATGAGTTAAAACAATTTAAAGGCATAGAATTGGTATGCCATGCAAGAAAAGTATACATTCGCTGTTTTCCATTATTTATTTTTTTTACTAGCATCATTTTTAAAGTCATCAATATAAAATAATTCTGTATAAATAAAAGTCAGCCCAGAAAATTTCTGATTTGCATTTGCACCCATATAATATTATAAATTTGTTTTGTGTGATAAAATTTTTGAATTAAATCAACATTAAAAGAAAGTCATGAAGCAAATGGTACCTTTATTTAACATACTATACTGTAGATGATCATATTACAACTATCTGAAATATAATGTTTGCTTTTTAATATCAAATGCTTAAAGCAACATCACAAAAATAGAGTATTGCAATACCAAATTAATATTTTAACCTCTAGTTATAACATAGTGATTTTTAAATACTGTAAAAGTTGTCTTATAGTCACCCATTTAATAATCTACATAAATTGATTTTATAGTTTTTTAGCTACTACTATGTAATGTTGCACCTTACTATATATGATCATATAATATTACTAAATAATGAATAATTATTGTATTATTTAGTTACGGACTTCAGAAAAAATATTTATTTAGATTATTTATTACTTTTTCTTGAATGAATTATATAATGTTGTAATATTTTCAGCTGAAAAAACTTTTATTTTATCTGAAAGTATGAGTACATTTACAACAGGTAATGTTTTTTTATACATATTCTTATAAATATTTTATAATTTCAATAAATTTTTAAAATCAATTATAGGAACTTGTGTACTTCGTGTGTTTTGTTTGCAACTTGAATTATTAAAACACGAGTATCATATTATAATTGATTTCTTGCACTATGTCCATATACTTCTTAATAATAAGTTTGTACCAAAGTGGATGTATAAATGTCCAAGCAAAATATGTGATTGTACATCATCATTCATTCAATTAATTATACATTTTTTGTATATTATCTTCAATGCATATGAAAAAAGTAATTTTACTTATATTTTTAATTAATTTTTTATTAAAAAAAATCATAATTGTAATTTATTTATATAAAATATAAAAATTATGAAACCGTAGTTAAACCAACAGGTGTTTTTCTGTACATCTTTAGATTTTTCAATAAAAAAATTAAATTATATTAGTATTATTTAGAATATTTCCTGCTATTTCAATCTTTTTATTAATTTAGAGTATGTTATAATTTAACTTGTTTATTCAAATGAAATGTTGTATCTTTAATTGATGGAGTAAATTGTTAATCTATGTTTAAATTTAATGCTCAAACACAAGAACAAAGTATAGAATTTTTAAGTAAAAAAAAATTAAAATTACTCAGATTGAAACTTATAACAGTAATTTGTGAACTAAGTGAACATTAGATATAAGTTTAGGAATATTATTTGTAATATGTATTTATATTGTAAAGCAAGATATATATATTACTTTTTATTCAATTATATGGTCACAATGAATTTTTCATTCTTCCATTATGAGAATAATTTAATTTAAAAATTGATATATTTTTTTATTATGATCAACCAGTAATTACTTGTATAATAACAAGTACAAATTTATAGATTAATGATTTATTTTTTAAATGCTTATACATAACTGATTATTTTTACAGAAAAAGAATTATTTAAATATGATGAACTAAAATTAGTAGAAGAAGTTATAGAAAACAGCTATTGTATTCTATATAGATTGGGAAAATTAGATGATGACTTTCGTAGTCATATTGGTAAATGTAAAGGTCGTTATGATGTAATCGTTGGAAAAATCCAAAAAATTGAACTTTGTAATACTAACAGTAAGTAGCTCAAAACTTTAACATATTTCGTATGTCTGTAAAACAATTTTATTTAATATGTAAATTTTATCAAATAGAGAAATTGTCATTTTAATATTAAAACATAATACTTGATATATAGAAAAAATTAAATAATAAAACATACTTAGTTTAAATCCCAAAAAATAAAAAGGGATCCATCATAGTAGTATTGAGATATTTTATGGATCAGTTTATTGATATGTGAAAGTGATTAAAATCACTGTAAAATGCTTTGATGTGTATTTGAAACACATAAAAAAAAAATCTAATTCTATTAAAAATTACTTGGTTATTTATTTAAATATTTTGAATAATATTAATATTCCTTACTATGCAAAATATTACAAAGTCTATCATTTTTTCCGAAAATTGTGTAATATTTTTAGCTTTAATGCTCCATTACTCCTAGAAATCAAAATTTCATATAATTTTTCTTTTTTCATTTTTAAAGACATTGTATTACCTTAAATTTTATGTAGGTTTAAGAAAGTCACATTTTATTGTAAAAAATTGATATGGCGGTTACGTCTTTTTTAGTACTTAGGTTAACTTTGATATCTAGAAATCAAATTTTCAAATAATTTCTTTCTTTTTTAATCTTAAAGTAGATTGTATTAGATTTAATTTGATGTTAGTTTAAAAAAATCAAATTTTTTGAAACATTATCAAAAATTGAAAAAAAAAAAAATGCTGACATGATTTTTAAGCCTGCACATCTTGGTTAAAAATTAGATTTTCAAAAAATATTATTTCGTCAGCAAGGCAATTAATTTTATTAAGTATTATCATAACAAATGTTGTACTCCATCCAGTTCTTAAAAAGCTATTTCAATGTAGAGTGTAAACTATAAATATCAACATTAACTATTTTATAATAACTATATTTTTTTGGGGCATTTCTCTTTATTATGAAACTGGCAGGAATTTTTTTTAATTATGATGCTGATAGGTAACTAGATATGTTTTGATATTTTGTCATATTATTAAACAAAAAAATCTAGTAAGAGTTGATCAGTTTGATACACAAACACAAAAAATATGAGTAAAACTAACTCAGCTACACATAAAATAATTATTATTAATAAAGTTGTTTTTCTCTAAAAATTTATATTAGATTAAATATAAAGATAATTAATTTTTTTCTCATTATTTTTTTTTTAAGAATTTTTAGTGAAGGAATTGAAACGAATTGAATTTAAATCATTACCTAACAGTCAGTGCAGTTCAAATTTAAATTTCGAAATATTTAATATTGATATACCAAAATGTACACAAAACTCTCAATGTCAGTTTGATGAACCTAATAAACAGAACAATAAAGAAAAGTTTCCATAATATGGACCATGTAAAAATTTTCACTCATATAAATAACAAGCAAGTTTTTGAAGCAAATTAAACTGAAGAAAAAAATGTAATATTATTTTTATTAACAGCATATGTACAATTCATTTACATAAGAAACTTGTTCCACTTTATATTGTATATAAAAGAAAAAAATTCTCAATGAGTTTCCTAATCATGGTCATCAAGTTCTTCTTCATCACTAAAGTAGGAATTTTTTCGGTACTTTTTTTTGATTTTCACTTCTGTGGAACTGGATTGAACAAAATATTTTTCTTGCTAAAACATAAAAAATGGTGATACTAAATCAATATACTGAATGTTATTATTTTGTTGCTTATTACTTCTTCTTTGATTACAGCACTTAAAGTTTCCTGATCCGATAAATCATTATGATTACTGTTAGAAAATTTTGAACATGATTTAGTTTTATCATAAAAATCAGTATCATCATCTGAACTTTGGCAAGAAATTTGTCCCTATTATGAGTAAAAGTAAAAATAGTATTAAATATTAAATTGTATATTATAAGTTGTTTATTACTTTAGTATTATTTTCTACATTCATATTAAAAATTTTTTTCTTTTTTTTCTTAGCTGGAGGCTGTCGTTCACCTAAACAATTTTCAGGACAATTATAACTTAGATGGCCTTCCTGACCACATTCATAGCAAAAGCTCTTATCAGTATATTGACGTTTTCGAATAAATTCTGTACTACGCCCATTGTCAACAGCTATAGAACTTTTTAAATTACGTCCAAACATCTGCAATTTAATTGATTTACTTTTTTTTATTCAATTATATAAGTTATTAACTTTTTTTAAAAATGTACATTTTTGTTGAAAATTTTAAAACAATTATACAATATACCTGAGTGCCATTAGTTGCATGAACACAATTTTTTGCATCTTCGCGATTTAAAAATAATATAAAAGCAACACCTTTGCTTTGCCGTGTTAATTTATCTTTGACCACAGTTACTCTAATACATAAAATTTAATATTATATTACGGCTTTATCAATATTCCTTTCATTTGATAAATTATACTTTAGTTATGGATTCTCTATCTAATTATTATTATTCATTATTAATGTTTTTATATACAAAGTACCTAATACATTTACTAAGTACATTAAAATAAAAAAAATTACAAAGTAATTTTTAGATACAAACATGTAATATATTTCATTGTAAAAGGGAAAATAAATAATAAATATCCTAATTACAGAGAAATATCTGTTGAAATGTAGCTTTTTCAAGACAACACTTAAACTTTTTACAGTAAAGCTTATAAAAAAAAATTAAAAAGTGACATTTTTTATATTGCCCAAAGAAGCAAAATACTCAGAACCTAACCAACAAAATTTGAAATTTTAATGAAGATAACAGCTAGACAAAATTTGATGTTGATTACATTATATTTAATACGATATATATTAAATATCATACTTTTTTCTCTACCATTTATATTACGCTATAATTAGAGTATTTACAAAATTACTTTTTTTTAAACACTAAATATGACAAAAAAATCTATATGTGGATTTTTATTTATAACATTCATAGAAAAATTGTTTGAATGTTCATATCTAATTACCGATTTGAAAAATGTATTCATTTTTTTCTTATTACACTTTTTAAAATGACTAATTTTAATTAAATAAATAACTAAAATTCATAAAATGTGAAGGCACTATTGTTTTTTACACCAAACAATAGGTAGGTTTGTAATTTATTGAATTTGTCAATGTTAGGTAATATTTGAATAAAAATAATACAAAAAACAATAGTTTAATATATTTTTAATTCTCATAACACTTTCTATTGTCACAATTAATAATAGCAACATAAATATACAGTTATAGAGAAAAGTTAACTTTACCTTTTTTTGAACTTGACAATATAATGGAATAACTTTAAATTTTGCATGACATATTATTAAGCCACTATAAACACAATCAAGGGATATTGAAGAAAAAAAGATTTCTTTTCTTTTTAAGTAAAATTTTGTACAAAAAAACATTGTTTTTTAATCTTAAATTGTGGCAATGAAATTAATGACACGTTTAGAATGAACATCAAAAACTTTCCAAATGAAAAAAAAATTGCTTACTTGACTATTTTTCCATATTTTTCAAATACCTTGTGCAAATCATTGTTAGTTAAATTAAATGGAATGTTAGATACATAAACTGTGCTTTTACTAGGTGCTAATTTATTCATGATTGGAATCCTTCAAACTGTTAATAAGTGGATTCTATAGTAAAAATTTTCAACTAATTTAAAATTATAATAAATATTTTTGTGATAAGGCTTATCATATAATTGGTGATTTGTTTAACTTATAGATAATTTTGACTCGTAATTTTACTTATAGTTATAAAAATCCATAGCAATTTTAATTTATTATTAAAAGTTCCTTTTTCAATTTATTCATTACCAAATTAAATCATGATTTAAATGTATATTATTTTTATAAATAACTTTTGTAAAAGTCTTATGGAATAATCTATTACATATTTTTATGTTTTTAATGGGTTACATTTTCATCATGCTTAAACAGAATGTGGACGTGGCTTTGAAATTGGTGAAAAATACTATAATTTTAAACAATAAAAATGTATTGTATCATTATATACCATATTGTTAATTATTTTAAGTGTCTACATATTTTTAGGTTTGAAATATGGTTTCTAATATGAGTCATACTCATATTGTAATACTATGTGCAGTTGCAAATTTCATTAATGCAGCTGACCGTATAGTAATGCCTATTGCTATAATACCTATGACTAGTTATTTTAAATGGTCAATGCATTGGCAGGGTTTAGTATTATCAGCTTTTGCGTTTGGCTATCTTGCAAGTCAGGTAATTAAAGTAAATATAAGAGTAAGCTAGTCATGTATATATTAATTCTATTAATTTAGATAATTGGAGCATATGCTGCAAAAAAATATGGAGGAAAAGCAATTTTACTGCTTTCTGTACTTTTATGGTCGATATCTACTATTATAACACCAAATATTTCTCACAACACATTTGCTCTTATATTTTGTAGAGTTATTTCTGGAGTTGGAGAAGGTCTTGGTATGATAGAACATTATTTAAATTAAAATTATTTTGAAAAAATTATTTTTTTAAGGTTTGCCAACGATTGTTCATATATTTGCTCACAACATTGCAATGAAAGATCGTTCTAGTGCTTTTGGGTATTTAGTAGCTGCGGGTTCTGTTGGTCAAACAGTAGCATCAGTTGTAATGACTATAAAATTAATTTTGTCATAATTTTTAGGTTTAACAGATAAAGATTATTAATGATTTTTAGATATGTCCTCATTTAATGTGGCAAACAAGTTTTTACCTTTTTGGTTCAGTTGGTATAGTATGGTCAATCATTTGGATTTCATTATATTCAGAAAAAGACATCAGAATAGATGAGCTACCATTAATCATTAATTCATCTTGTGTAAGTTTATAATTGTAAATCTCTATTACTAATAGATTTATTAAAAAAAAATTTAATATAATGTAAGGTATTTATTTTAACAAACATCTTTTTTTGTAGAGCATTCAGTATTTCAGTTTTACAATAATACATTTGTAAATGCTCTTACAATATAATAGTATAATTTTCAAAATATTAATATGAGTATAAACATTTGTTTTATTAAGTATTATATGTTTTAAATTAAAACTATATTATAAATTTAAAACTAAAAAAAATTAAACTCAAAAAGACACAAAACAAATTACTAAAAAATCGCGGATACGTATTTTGAAAACAATGTTACTATTATCAAACACATGTGTTTAGCGTTGATAATGGTAACATTAATATTTTTAATATCTTTTAGTTTTAAATTATATTAGCTACAAGTGATCAATTTTTATTATATTATATGATAAAAGTTAAGAATTAAGTCAGAGGCATCATTTTCAGTATGCTATTATAATTTTATCAATAATAGTAGTAATTATTACAAACTTTTATTTACTGTTCTACAGAAACTGATTTTAACAAATTTTTTATACAAAAAATAATTATGTTTTAATTTTAATTTCAGAATACAAATACCAATATACACTGGAAAAAATTTTTTATTCATTGGCCTTTATGGGCAATATATATTGCACATTTCTCAATGAATTGGTCAAATTATATCATTATGCATTGGTTTCCAACATACTTAAAATATCTAGGAGCCAATTCATTTAGTATGAGTTTAACAGCTATACCTTACATATTTAATTCAGTTTTTAGTGCTGGTATGTATATTTTTTTCTTACTTTCAATGAATTTTTAACTCTAATCAGTGTTTGGAAAATAAAATATTTATCAATTATATAGAATCTGTAGAAATCAATATGTTCTTAATGATATCTATAATGTACTTAATATACTTCTATTAATTTTATTTTTTGGAATAGTTGCAGGAAATTATGCTGATAAGTTAATTGATCATAAATGGTCAATACTTGCTGTTAGAAGAATCATGACAACACTTGGTTTGATGGGGCCAGCTTTATTCTTGTTAATATTTTGCACTATGAAAAGTTTAACTGCAGCTATAATGTATGCATTCCTATATCATTTTAAATTTAAGATTGAAAATGTTTATTTGTTATTTTATAGATTTATATCAATATCAATGGGATTATGTGCATGTAATTCAGCTGGACATTTGAGTAATCATGCTGAAATAGCCCCTAATCATGCTGGGATTACATTTTCAATTTCAAATACCTTGGTAAAATATTATAGTAGTAAAAAAAAATAAAGTTATTACATTATTTAAATAAGGAGTTTTAATAGGAGTAGTCTCCCTTAAATATTTCCTGTTTTTATTAATATTATTTCACAAACCATAATAACAAAATAAATATTTTTAAACTAAAACTTTTGACTAAACTGACTTATTTATATAAAATAAAAATACAGGCTACAATACCAGGAATAATTTGTGGTCCTTTGACTGCTGAACTTGTAACTGCATCACATGGTCGTTGGTTTCCTGTGTTCATTTTAGCAGCTGCTATAAACTTTACTGGTTCAATTATCTATTGCAACCAAAGTTCTGTTACACCAATTTTATAAAATAAATAATTTGGGCATATAGGGTAAATATTTTTGTTAATTCGTTTTAGAGTTGCCAAAGAATATTATATTATTATTTGTATTATTAAACTCTATAATTATTTACACAAAATGTCTTATATGTTATATTGTATAAACATATTATTCTTTTATATTTTCTGATGTATAAATTTTCTTATGATCTGTTAAATTTATTTATTTTAATGAGTTTTATAATATATAAATGTTTAATATTCTCAATTTACTTATTCTATTTCTTGTAACTCATGGTATATTCAGAATTTTATTGCATAGAGATATTTTTAAAAAAATTTCTAGCCCATGATTAATAAATAATTGTAATTACGCATAGCTTGAATACAAGTATTAAACCAGCACGGTTAATAATCAATGGTGTATTTATAAAAGGATTTAGGAAATTAACTCCCATTAAACTGATTTATTTATTTAAATTGTAGTTTAAAAACTTTAAAGTATGTATTTTTCTTAATTTCCACTCTAAAATATATTATATATTTAAGTTTATATTTAAACATTAAAATTGAAAGATCTGAAAATAGTTGTTTTTATAATATTTTTATTATTAATAAATTAGGGTAATGTTTTCAACTAGATGTAATTCATGTATTAATCGCCAATATTAGTCCAGTACTCAACTTTTATTTAGAAGCTAAATTACCTATCAAATTTTTTTGTAAAAATAAGGCTATATTGAAATTTTAATAAAATTAAAATGTAAAATAAAAATTTTTATATATTTTAGCTTCGATGCGAAGCTGAGAAGGTATTAATTTTACTATGAAGTGTTTTTTTTTTTATTATTTTTTTTTTGTGTCTGTGAACGCTCAATCTCAGCACTTACTGAACCGATTTTAATGAAAAATATGTCAAAAGATCACAAATCGTATCTAGTTGAAGACATTACCCTCAAAAATTGAAAAAAATCCCTCGTTCCCCGTAAACGGGGGAAATCCCCAAAAAAATTACAAATTTAAAAATCGCTAATTTTCGATATTTTTTCATTTTTTTTTTACTTAAAATTGCCCTAACTTTTTTAAAAATGACCGAATCAATATAATTTTTTTTATAAATTTGATCCTTTCCCTGCCCACGGAAGGGGATTCAAAATAACCACTTTTTCACAAAAAATTAACTTTTGAAAATGTTCCGGAAAGACTGACACTTTTATATATATCTTAAATTAAAGCTAATGTAATATACTTTAATTTGAAAAAAAAAAATTTGACCTCTGGATTTGTCTTCATTGTAAAAATGACTACCGTATTCTAAAATTTGCTATTTTTGTGTTAAAATTCTGGGTATTGTATTTTATTTTATTTTAAAATACCTGACAAGGGGAGTACAGATTTTCATAAATATTATATAAATGAAAAATTAATATAGCATAGAAAGTTAAACTTATTTAAATTTGTTTGCTTCTTTTAAGTCGAGAAAAATAACTTTGAAATTTGAACTACCTTAAATAGCCAATTTTTTCAACCGTCGGTAGCGACGTACGGTTGCCGAGTTGGTAATACTTATGTTTTACACGCTTGGGGTACGAGGTTCTAACCCGCGTATGGCAATGAATTTTTTGCATTTTTTCTTAATTCTTTTTAAGTTAGTANTTGCATTTTTTCTTAATTCTTTTTAAATTAGTATAAATGTTTAACTCGTTTGATTTTTATCTCATTTAGATTCAATAACTTCAATAAAGATCAAGGATCCCATAATTTTAGTCGCCCCTTGTAAGAAGAAATTTCTTATTCGTATTAAAATTATTTTACTATATTTTAAGTTTTAGCTTCGATGCAAAGCTGAGAAGATATATTTTTGTAACTATCATTTATTTCTCTGTTCTAACTTGACCTACTTTTTTCAACGATACGTCAAATGATTACAATTCGTATCTAGTTGAAGATATTACACTCAAAAATTGAAAAAAAATTTCAATTTATCAATTAAACAGTTAGTTATTCCATGTTCTCCATAAAGACAATTAAAATCATTAATTTCTAATGTTAATACTATAGTACTAAATATATAGTATACTAATAATATAGTATTAATTACAATATTAAATTAATATTGTAATTTAAACGAAGAAATTATAAAAATAATAAAGAAGTTATATTTTGCTTTATTTTTACGTGTATAAAAATTTAAAGGGCTTGATACAATAATTTTCAATAAAAACTGTTTGTTACTATAAAAAAATGCACTGGACTACAAGGAACTTTCATCAGAAGCAAAAATATACTTTTCTAAATCAAATTTTCGCGTTGTTTTCAAATCTGCAAGTAGACTATTTCTATCACTTCTAATTTTTTATATTATTACTAATTATATATATAAAATAATAATTAAAAGAAAAAAAAATTTGTTTTCAAATTATTACTGATTTGATTTTTAATATGTTAAAAATAATCAGTCCAAATTTTCAATTTTAACCTATTTTTTTG
>NW_026099574.1:9867387-9869234 GCF_025091365.1 Daktulosphaira vitifoliae | reverse complement strand
AAATTGAATATATTACCATAACTTTTAGCTCAATTACAAGTTTAAAATTGACATCTAGGCCAGTCAACAAAGGAAAAATTTCTTAAAAAATTCCCAACCAAATTTTGTCTTATTAATAGTTGAATTAAAATATGTATAATGACATACTAATAGTATCTCATTGATTGAAATTGAGCTTTTTTTTTACAGCCTCGCAAAAGTTCAAAAATATGAGCTTTTTTAATTTTTTCAATAAATATTTAACTTACAAAAAAAAGTTTTGTACAAAAGTTGTTTAAAAAACAATTATAAACAAACAAATTATTTTATAGTTTTTCATTTAAACAAATATTTTTCGAGTTACATTACATTTAATATGAGTACTAAAATTTATATTCCATTTTTTTCATTTTACGGTTACTTTTTATCATGTTATACTTACATTAGACACAATGTTATAAATGCATATGTGTGTATGTGTGAGTTTATTTATTTATTGTATCATTAAAGTGTAGTGTATATNTATTTATAGTATCATTTAAGTGTAGTGTATATTAAGATACAACCGATAGAGTGGGTAATTGATTTGACGCTATATTGTTTAAACCCAACTAAACGCTAAATTGTACATTCCCAAACAACAATCATATTATGTCAATTGCCACCGGAATTTCTGGTAATCTTTTTATTTTTCTATGTGTTAATCCCAACTACTTGGGGTCGGGCACCCTTATCCTAAGATTCCANACTTGGGGTCGGCCACCCTTATCCTAAGATTCCACTTGACACGATCTCCCACATCTTCTACGCTCACATCAGCTGTCCTCAAATCGCATTCAATAGCATCCCTCCATCTCTTTTGGTCTTCCTCTATCTCTTCTTCCTTCAACATTCATTTCTATAACTGTTCTTACAGCCTCCGATTCTTCTCTCCTCATACCATGACTAAACAATCTAAGTCTATTTTCTGTCATCTTATCCACGATTGACGCAACACCTATACTTCCTCTTATATGCTCGTTCCTTATCCTATCTTCTCTAGTCACTCCACTCATCCAACTAAGCATTCTCATCTCTGCTACACTTATTCTCTGCTCTACTTTCTTATCAACCGCCCAACACTATGAACCATACATCATAGCTGGCCTCACAATTTCATACTAAATTTAAAAACTATAATTAGTATTTATTCATATATTATATTTTAAAATCAAAGAACTACTAATCAGGATATAATTAAAGAAATAAGAGTTCATGTTGCTTTTAAAATATTTCACCAATTTCTCTAAAGGAAACACTATCTACAGATTTGCATCGAAGCGTTTCTTATGATAGTGATTTTAATCACTGTCAGATATCATCTATACTTGTCCCATCTATGCCTCGTCCACACTGTGCCTCGACCCCACTGTGCTACCGTTTTTTTTTTTTTTATGTATGTTACCACTTTTTCTCAGCTCTCACCGAACCGATTTCTTTCAATGATACGTCAAAAGATCACAAATCGTATCTAGTCGAAGACATTAGCCTCAAAATTGAAAAAAATTCTCTCGTTCCTCGTGGAATGTAAATGGGGGAAACCTTCAAAAAAAATTGTTTAGTTTTTTGTGAAAAAGTTGTCATTTTGAATCTCCCCCTGTGGGCAGGTAAAGGGTCCGATTTATAAAAAAAATATACCAAATGATAAGTAAAGACATCATGCATCTACAAAAAAAAGAATTATATTGATCCATACATCTTTCAAAAAGTTATAGCATTATAAAGTTAAAAATATAAAAAAGAATTTTTTTACAAAAATCGTATTTTTTTTATTAAGTTTAATGTCTGTTTTCACCATGAAGATAAAATAAAGTCCGAAATTTTTTTTT
>NW_026099574.1:9806996-9865087 GCF_025091365.1 Daktulosphaira vitifoliae | reverse complement strand
ATTTTAGAATATATTAAACTGATAAAGCGCTCAATGGATAACAACTCTAATTAAAAATAAATAAAAAAAAATTAAAGTAAATTAAGATAGCAAAATATACATTTAATTTATTATTATAATATTTATAATTTACATTATGAAAATGATTTAAATATTTTTCTTTAGAGCTTTACTTTTAAATTATATATTCAATGCATATATATGTATATAGTTAAAAGAGTTATTTTTCATATTTATTTTAGTTACAAGTTATAATAAATAATAAAAAAAAAGGTATTAAAATAAAAATATACCAAATGAATTAAATTTATAATTTTTAGGTAATATTTACATAAATTTTATAATAAAGATTTTAGTTAAAGCTTTTAAATTTGGAAAAAGTCTTGAAGCATAGTAGCCCTTCTTTTTTCAGCTATATCCATTTGATTCTCTAAATCACCTCTGTCTGTTGTTTCTGCTCTTTCGATTTTCCAAGACAAATTTTCAATTTCTGCTTCTAGTTTAGCTTGTTGATATTCAAAAAGTTCTTTCTTTGGTCCATTTTCCATATAATATGCATATGGGTATGTGTATTGCAAGGTATATCTACATTTAGCTAACAATGCAGCAGAATCTAATAAATACTGCCAATCAATCCACGTACCTTTACTTGTCATCACTTTACTATTTATTCTCTCTTTAATTTTATCTAGTGTTTGCTTTTCTAATTGTAAACTTTTTGAATGATTCTCCCATCGTTCATAATAGTGAAGATATTTTTTTAAAGCCTCACGAGCTTTAGCTGATTCAGAACCATTTTGAGGATTTTCTCTATATTTGGAACAATCATAATATTCAGTCCCATGTGCTTTCCAATCTCCTAAACACATCCAACAGAAATCAAATTTACAACTTAAACACTGCATATGATTACAGCCACCATTTTTCTCAATACAAATATTACACTTGGGGCAATCTTTAGTATTTGCTGTTATGTAATTAGCTGTCTCACTGTCATCAGCACATTTTGTTATCCACTTCTTGATGGTAGCACAGTCAGTTGGAGCGTGATAATCATTACCGCATTTAAAGCAAAATGATGTTTCACATTGAGTGCAGATTGCCTTCTTTGCTAAAGATTCTTTAGATTTTATTACAGCATTACAATTAGCTCCTGGACAAAAGCGTAATAATGGATGTGATTTAATATATTCACGAAAAGCAAAATGTTGATATTGTTTTCTTAAAATTGGTTTATCTACAATTGAAAGTACTACATCTTCAGGTACAAGTATTTCACAGTTTAATGCCATACAGGTTAGCTCAGTACTCACGCCTTGTTTAATTTTATTTTCAAAATGAGAACACCAACATGTATCACAGTATCTATGTCCACAAGTTAAACTTGTGATTCCTATATTTTCTTCAATTGCTGCAACACAAACTGGACATACAAATTCATTTTTCTTTACTTTATTTAAAACTGTCTGTAAAGATTTCATTCTTGATGCAACTAGTAGTTTATCAGCATCTTCACTATATTTATATAATATTTCTTGTACAGCCCATTTGTTTTCATATAGTAAAACTTTTGACATTGATGGACTAATATGTATACTAGTACATAGTTGTTCGACAAGTTCATTTAAAAATTTATCAACCTCATCAATTGACAAACATTGTACAGGGAAATATTCAGGATCTGGATTATGAGGAGGACTCATTACATCGCGATCTGCATTATAATAATCTTCATAGTCATCTTGATCTGAATAATCCATATCTTCATCATCATATTCAGACATTATTCTTTAGTAACTAATACGTTTAGATATTTAGTCTAAAAACAGATAGAAAAATTTTATTTTAAAGCCAAATGATTTATTTAAACTGTGAATATAGAAAAATTATATGATTAAAATATATTAACAAATAATTTTTTTAAAAGAATGAAAACAAAGATTTATTTTATTTTAAGTAGAATATAAAAAAATTTATTCTATTTAATTGATTCAGTACTATAAATGAAATTTTAAAAACTGTATATTTTAATTGCAATAAATAATTTAATATACATAATGAATATACTTACTAATTGATTTTTTTTTACTTCTTTACGAATATCCAAGCAATAAGTATGTGCGTTATCAATCATTAAATGTGGGTCAAAATGTCAAATACTTATTCTGTTGAAGCTCACTAATAAAACTTAAAAATTGAAACCTAATGGTTTTTTGTGGTATGCTTGTGTTCATATTAAAATTAGTAAACAATTATATATTTTTTACAAATGTTTGCTAAAATACGAAACAACTTTGAGATACTTCTAGTTTCTATTGTAATGACTAGTGATTACAAACTCTAATCACAATCATTCAGTGATAAAATATTGCATAGAGTAGGAGAAAATTAGACTACACAAATCTAGTTAACGTCATCGTAAAAATAGTGTTTTCGATCATATAATTAATATTTTATTCTGGTTTGATATTATGTTTTTAATATCTAAAATTTTTATCGAAATAAAACTTGATAATTAATAAAAATTTAATCATTAACCATGGCTAAAAATGGTCCGATGCTACATTTTCCCAATATTTGTAGACACTTTTAGATAAAGGATTACTATTCATTACTTAAAAACTAAAACTTTAATATTTTCTTCATCGATTGTTAAGAATTCTTCATTATCTATGATTTTCCTAGATCCATTAATTGTTTTAAATGACTCATAAATTATGTTTTAATCTAATACCCGACTTATTAGTCGATATAAAAATAGAAAATTTTAATAACCCAAATGTATTTAAACTTGGAGAAACAATTAATAATAAGTATAAAGTTACTTCAATCATATATTTTCATTAAAATCAATAGCATATACAATAATTAAAATCATTTTATCCTCAATATATATTGTTAATTTAAAAGTATTGACAATTTTTTAATACATATTTCAATACTACTTATCGGTTAGTATGTATATATATAATTTTAATCCATAACTAATCTTATTATATAGAAATGATATGTTTCCATTTAACTATAAAAAATTGTTTTCAAATTTACTATAAAAAAAATAAAAGGGAATTACTTAAAGTTCCAATAACAGACACAAACAGACCAATATAAAAAAAATGGTAGCACACTGGGGTCGCGGCACAGTGTTAGTGTGACATAGTTGGGACTAGTATAGCTGATATCTGACAGTGACTAAAATCACTATCATAAGAAACGCTTCGATGCAAATCTGTAGATAGTGTTCAATTTTAAGAAATTGGTAGATTATTTCAAAAGCAACAATAACTCTTATTCCCTTAATTTTATCCCGATTAGCTATTTGATTTATAATTGTAATATATAAATAAATAATATTTTTTTTTTTTTTATTAGCTTTTATTATGAAAATATTATAGCTCGACAATTACATAAGAATTACATAATATAGTATCAATTACAAGAATAATAAGTATTAGTTAGTATAATAAAAGTAAAGTATATGCAATAAATTATAATATATAATAAAGTAGTTAAATAGTATAACCAGCGCTCAATATAAAAGAAATTATCGCAGTAATTACAGGAATAGAATGGGAATTTAGTACAACAGAGGGAATAAAATTGGAAATTCCATTGGATTCTAAAAATTTTATAAGAAGGCATCTATTAGGCGCCAAGGAGGAGCATTTCAAATTAGTAATAATTGTAATAATTAAATTTAGTATGAAATTGATATTCAATATTTTAATATTGTAATTTTTACGGAGATATTATAAAAATAATAAAGTAGTTGTATATTTTTTTACTTTTAACATGTATAAAAATTTAAAGGGCTTGACGCAATACTTTTCAATAAAAATTGTTTGTTACTTATAACAAAGGGTTAAATTTATAAAAAAAAACCCAGTACAAGAGGGTCGCGGCACAGTGGTGACGTGGTATAGTTGGATCACGTATAATGATAGTGATTAAAATCACTATAAAACAAAACGCTTCGATTCAAATCTTTAGATAGAGTTTAATTNAAAAAAAACGCTTCGATGCAAATCTTTAGATAGTGTTTAATTTTAAAAAATTGGTGGATTATTCCAAAAGCTTCATAAACTGCTAGTTCCTTATTAATATCCTGATTAAGATAAAGTATGTCGAATGAAAAAGGGATTATTAAAAAATAGTATTTCCCATAAAAAAATTATATTGATCAATACACAACAAGCAAATAAATTTTTTAACAAATAAAGTTAAAAATGTAAAAAATAAAATCGAGAATTTTCACACAATAATAGCATTTGGTAGCCATTTTCACCGTGAAGACAAAATAAAGTCCGACATTTTTTTTTTACATAATAAAGTATATTACATTAGCTTTAATTTAATATATATAGAAAAGTGTCAGACTTTCCGGAACACTTTCAAAATTNATATATATAAAAGTGTCAGACTTTCCGGAACACTTTCAAAATTAAAGTTGAAAAAGTCAATTTTTTGTGAAAAAGTTGTCATTTTGAATCCCCCCCTGTAGGCAGGTAAAAAGTCAGATTTATAAAAAAAATATACCAAATGATAGGTAAAGACATCATGCATCTACAAAAAAAAGAATTATATTGATCCATACATCTTTCAAAAAGTTATAGCATTATAAAGTTAAAAATATAAAAAAGAATTTTTTTACAAAAATCGTATTTTTTTTATTAAGTTTAATGTCTGTTTTCACCATGAAGATAAAATAAAGTCCGAAATTCTTTTTTGCCATTATAAAGTATATTACTTTAGCTTTAATTTAAGATATATATAAAAGTGTCAGACCTTCCGGAACACTTTCAAAAGTTATGTTGTAAAAATTAATTTTTTGTAAAAAAGTTGTCATTTTAAATCCCCCCCTGTGGGCAGGTAAAAAGTCAGATTTATAAAAAAAATATACCAAATGATAGGTAAGGACATCAAGCATCTATAAAAAAATTGTATTGATTTGGTCATTTTTGAAAAAGTTATGGCAGCTTTAAATAAAAAAAATTGAAAAAATTTCAGAATTTAGCGATTTTTAAATTTGTAATTTTTTTGGAGGTTTTCCCCATTTACGGGGAACGAAGAAATTTTTTTTAATTTTTGAGGGTAATGATTTCGACTAGATACGATTTGTGATCTTTTGACGTATCATTGAAAGAAATCGGTTCGGTGAGAGCTGAGAAAAAGTGGTAACATATAAAAAAAAAAAAAAACACATCATAGTAAACCAATACCTTCATTTAGTTGTTCATCAAAATAGGTCCAGCGAGAGCTGAGATTGAGCGTTCATAGACACAAAATAAATAAAAACACATCATAGTAAAATTAATACATTCTCACCTTCGCATCAAAGCTAAAATAAGTATTATCACAAAACCAATGCCTTAGCTTCGCATCGAAATTCAAAAATGATTACATAAAATTTAATAAATATTATGGTTGGTAAAAAAAAATAAAGCTTTATTCAGTACTTTTTAGAGAAAAAATCATTATTTTACTAAAAATAAAGTATAATAGACATAATAAATCACATTATGTCCACGACATTTAAGTTTCTAATAAAATGTGTTATATAATAATTTCAATATATATATATATATATTGTTTAATAAAATACAGAGTGGCCCACCACTCACTGACAACTTAAATAACTTTTGATCCAGTTAATATTTTTAGTTGATTTTTTTTTTAAATAATAGTTATACGTTAGGTTTATAGCTATATCTCAATAATTAATTTGTTTACATTTTATTAAAAATATTAATTATTTTTAAATTTTAAATAAAATGTAAAAAAAAAATCTAAGATAGCTATTTTGTAGAGTAGAATTTAAGAAAAATTTTAGTAAAAAAATATCTTATTAATATTCAGTAGTAAATATTCTGTAGCGTTTTGAAGTTTGTGAAAATTTGAATTTTCATGTACTATTTTACGGTTATAAACATTGAAATACGTATTGAGAAAAGGACAGAAGAAAACGCTATCTTTTCATGATTACTGTGTATACATACGATGATAATGTGTATACATTACAAACTTGGCATTAATACCATGATAAGAAATTAGATAAGGCAATTATTACTTATCACTCTCATTCAAAAGTATAAGTCATTTTCATGGAAAAAGTTACACACCTCCAAATTATAATAATCATGATCATGATCAACAATCATGCGTTTTCTTCAGTCCTTTTCTCAATACGTATATCAATGATTAATACGTATATCAATACGTTTATTTGATTCAGGATCCACAGACCTAACTTTAAAGTAGCTACTTAAAATATTTAAAATTAATTTTTTTTTTTCTAAAATTTATACTGCGCTGTATAAATGATGCTGTATCTAAATTTTATTGTAGTAAGCTAACACTGTGAGATTTTTTACTGAGTTTTTCCTCATTTTACTATCACTTGGCTAATTTACCGTTAGTTGTGGTATAATTAAAAAACCTGTTTTCTACATACATAAGAAAGAATAAAAACTCAGTTATCTTTAATCGTGCTATCATAAAATAATTTGATAACAGAATGATATTAAACACGTTTCTATTTGTATCAATTTAGCTGATGTTTTTGAGAAAGATTTTTTAGTCTTCCCACAAATGATTAGTAGTCAGTAGAAATAAAGTTTAATTGTCATTTAGTGAATGTAGTTGGTAATTATGGATAAAAAACGAAGTAATGATGAGAGTTGTAAACTCTCTTTGTCGGTTCAAAATCTTGGATTTGAATGGAATGTTAACATCAATTATTTCAACAAACATGAAAATGAATCTGATGGTTCTGATAAAGTGTGTATAATATTATTTTCTTAAATATATATTAAAAAATATATTATATATATATTTTGTTGTAGATAAGTAATTAACTAAATTTAAATTAGGCAAATTTAAAAAATCTTTGAAGACTTCCATTTTTATGAATTAATGTAAAAAGTTTAATTATATATGAAAATATTTAAAGTAAATTATTATAATCATATTTCCCTGTGGATAGAGGATAAGAATACTTCCACGGCCCCTCTGTCAGTAGTAAGAGGCGACTAATGAGGTTATGTCTGGTTGACAGCCGGTATAAAAATCCTTATCAAAAAAGTATCAGGAATCCTGAACAAAACTTGGGTTTGTCCCATCTCGGATGTACGCAGGGACAACAGAAAGTAGTTAAAAACGGAGAAGGCCTAAGGAATAAAGTGTTTGATACCAACTGGACAACTTGTGCGGTAGCTGTTTCACTAGTCATGTGTACAGATCTACCCAACGCTTGTAATGTCAACGGTGTTGAGACATCACCACTTAACTCTAGGCTGAACATGTGTATAAGGGAGAAAGATAGATACAAAGTAAGAATAGGTACTTGGAATGTTGGAACATTAACTGGTAGAAGTAGAGAATTAGTAGAAGTATTGAAGAGGAGAAAAATTAACATATGTTGTGTGCAGGAAACTAAGTGGAAAGGAGAAAAATCAAGGGAAATAGGTGAGGGTTATAAAATAATATACTCAGGTATGTCTAGTACAAAGAATGGTATAAGGATAATAATGGTTGAGGAGACGAAAAGTAGAGTAGTAAAAGTACCTAGGAGAAGTGACAGAATTATGAAAATGAAAAAGAGATTGTAAAGATGGTAGAAGAGAAGATGGTGTGGAATGTCGAGGGAAACATAAATGATGAGTGGAATAGATTTGCTAGTTGTATAAAGAATACTCCAAAGGAGATTGTTGATGAGAGTATGAGTAGAATGCCAGGAAACAAAGAAACCTGGTGGTGGGATGAAGACGTTCAAAAAATCATAGATAGTAAGAAAAAGCAATTCAAATTATGGCAGAAGAGCAAATGGAGAAAAGACTAGATGGAGTATAAATGCTTGTGGAAAGAAGCCAAGTATTCAGTAAGTAAGGCGAAGTTTATGAGGTATAATGAGTTGTATGATAGGCTAGGATCAAAGGAAGCCGAGAAAGAAATCTATAGACTTGCAAAGATAAAAGAGAAAAGGTCTAAAGGTTATCATTATATAAGGTGTATAAAAAGTGTTGAATGAGATACTCTCGAATGATGATGATATGAAAAAAAGGTGGAAAGAGTATTTTGAAAAATTATTGAATGAGGAGTACCTAAAAGAGACATTAGAGGATATCTCGTGGAATGAGGGACTGGTAGATTTAATTGGTGAGAAAGAGGTATGGGAGGCTGTGGCATCAATGAAAAAGAATAAAACAGTAGGACTAGATGAAGTGCCAGTAGAAGTATAGAAAATATTAGGCGGTGTTGGCTTAAGGTGGTTGAAGGAACTTTTAAATAAAATCTTATAAGAAGGAAAAATACCAAATGAATGGAGGAATAGTATTGTGGTGCCGATATTTAAAGGTAAAGGAGACATATAGGAGTGTGGAAATTATAGAGACATAAAGCTTATGAGTCATAGTATGAAAATTTGGAAAAAGATAATAGATAAGAGAATAAGAAATAAGACATTGGTATCTAAAAACCAGTTTGGATTTATGCTTGGTAAGTCAACAATGGAGCCAGTATTTTGTGTGAGGCAAATAATAGAAAAGTTTAGGGAAAATAAAAAAAAGCTGGGTATGGTATTTATAAATTTGGAGAAAGCGTATGACAGAGTACCGAGAGAGGTTTTAAAGTGGGCATTAATAAGAAAAAGAGTCCTGAAAAGGTACATTAATATAATAGAAGATATGTATGATGGCACTTGTACCAGGGTAAAAAGCGTAGGAAGAGTATCAGAAGGTTTTCGGGTAAGAGTACGAGTGTACCAAGGTTCTGCTTTAAGCCCTTACTAATTTTTTATAGTGATGGATGAAATTACTAGAGAAATACAAAGAAAGGTGCCGTGGTGCATGTTGTTCGCTGACAATATAGCGTTAATAGAAGAAATTAAGGAAGAAACTAATTAAAAACTAGAGATGTAGAAATCAACTTTTGAAGGAAAAGGATTCAAAATAAATATGAGTAAGATAGAGTATATAGAGTACGAGTTTAACAAAGGAGAACACGAGGTAGGTAAAATGAGGAGAATAGTGACAATAAGCGAGGACGTGATAGAACAAGTGAAAAGTAATAAGTATTTAGAATTAGTTTTACAGGAGAACGGTGGTATTGACGAGGATGTAAGACACAGAAATAAGTGCGGGTGGTTGAAGGGAGAGAGGCGTCTGGCGTTTTATGTGATAAGAGAATTATAATGAGCCTGAAAGGTAAGTTCTATAAAACTGTAGTGCGATTAACAATGATGTATGTTTCATAGTGATGGACGATTGACAAGAAAGAAGAGCAGAGAATGAGCTTTCTTACGAGCTATATTAACTATATATTACATATAGTCATTGCACCACCTCCAAAACATGATTTACCCAAAATGAATACACCTTGCTTACAATATTATTCCAACAAATATTTAATAATCCCTGGAGGGATGCTATTAATTGCGATTTGAAGACAGCTGATGTGAGCGTAGATGATGTGGGAGATTGTGTCAAGTGGAAGTTTAGGATAAGGGTGGCTAGCCCCAAGTAGTTGGGATTAAGGCGAGGAAGATGAAGGAGGAGAAGAAATTATTACAATCATTCTGTAATAACTATTTTACTGGGTATAATTTATCTTACAGTTTTTATTTCTCTATTTGGTTATTTTATTAACTTTGTTAATTTTTAGTTTAATATAAATCTTTAAGACAAAAGCATACAGTGCAAAATGTATTTATATAATTCATAATTAAATATATTCTACTTAATTAAAAATGTATGACTTCAGGAAGAATATGAAGAACCCAAGAAGAAAAAAATCCGTAAACTAAATGCAGCTCAAAAGCGAGAAGAGCAAAAACAAGAAGAGTTAAGATTGAGAAAAATAGAACAAGAATTAATACATATTGAAACTAATCCTCAAAATGCAGATCATTTCGATAGACTAGTTTTAGCCAATCCCAATAATTCTCTTATTTGGATAAAATACATGGCTTGTCATTTACAAGTAAAATTAACTATTTATCATTTAATAGTCTAACATTAAGGTAGGGTATCAACCAATTTTTCATTACTCATTATAATAAAATAAAATATTTATGTTCCAATTAATCTAATAAAAAAAAACCCCGCACAGGGGAGTCGCGGCACAGTGGTGACGTGACATAGTTGGATCAAGTATAATAATATCTGACAGTGATTAAAATCACTATAAAAAAAAAAAACGCTTCGATGCAAATCTTTAGATAGTGTTTAATTTTAAAAAATTGGTGGATTATTCCAAAAGCTACATGATCTGCTAGTTCCTGATTAGAATAAAGTATGTCAAATGAAAAAGGGATTATTAAAAAATATTATTTCTCATAAAAAAATTATGTTGATCCATACACTTTTCAATAAGTTATAGCATTATAAAGTTAAAAATGTAAAAAATATTTTTACGTAAAATTTATATAATATACCAAATGATAGGTAAAGACATCATGCATCTATAAAAAAAAAAAATTATATTGATCCATACATCTTTCAAAAAGTTATAGCATTATAAAGTTAAAAATATAAAAAAGAATTTTTTTACAAAAATCGTATTTTTTTTATTAAGTTTAATGTCTGTTTTCACCATGAAGATAAAATAAAGTCCGAAATTTTTTTTTTTCAAAATATAGTACATTACATTAGCTTTAATTTAAAATATATCGCACCCCTAGATCTAAAATGTTTTAACTCAAAAATGAGATTTTTGAGATAATGTTCATTTTAGGATTTCTAATTCTATTACCTACATGAGAATAAAACTGTATAATAATTTACAAAAATTATTCCTCAAAGTTATCTTGAGTCATGTAGATATAAATTATAAATTTATAATTTTATTTATTATGTACACTATTTACTTAAAATTTATTTTAAATATTAGGCTACAGAAGTAGAAAAAGCACGAGCTATTGCTAAGAAAGCATTATCAACAATAGATTCAAGAGAAGAACAGGAAAAATTAAATGTGTGGACAGCTCTTTTAAATTTAGAAAATCTATATGGAACTAAAGTAAATTTTTTTCTAAGGATTACTATTTTATCTTAAAAAATGTTTAGTATCAAAGTACTTAGTTTTGTTAAATTATTAAAAATATACTTTAGAAACTTTTTATGATTATATTAATGTTTGCTATTATTTAATACAATTTAATTTATTTTATTAATAAATTTAATTAAATTTTGTGAGATTGTAATACCATTGGTCAATAAAAACTTAAATTATTTTTCAGGAATCATTTAAAGAAACTATGGATAATGCTCTACGTTCTAACGATGAGTATGAAGTCTACAAAAAAATTTTAGATTTACTTGCTGAATCCAATAAAATAAAGGTGCTATTAAATTTATATTTACTTTTAAATGAAAGTTTATTCAATAATAACTTTATTTTAACTTAATGTTTAAAGGTAGATTATAATAGCTAACAAAAAATAATCATAAGAATAAAAAAATTTTTTTTTCTTGCTAAAAATTCATTTACACATTGAACTATTATAGGTTATCATCTTGCTTATTAAAAAAATATATTATTAGAGTTCGTAATAAGTACATTTATGATTAATTTTATAATTTAATTAACACCAAATAAAGTTTAATATAAGATTAAATATTTTACATCTTGTCTTAATGTTACTAATTGAGCTAGAGTGGACAGAAAAACATACATAGTCCAGCACAACAGAATTATAACTGAAACTTATGCACTAAGGCATAATACTAAATGAATAAGATAGCTCCGATTTATTTAAAATTTATTTGATTATATTATATTATAAAATAACAGATAAAATCTGCTTATTCTAATATATTAATGCAGTCAATATTTTAACTGTTATATAGCAAATACATGGCTGAATTTGAAATTTTAAGATCACTCTTCAGTAGTATATTTAAGGAATTTACTATGGGAGAAGTCCATAAAACTCTTGGATCATAAAGTATAGAACTTTACCTCTCTTATTCTAACTTATACATAGTCATCATTTTATGTAGATGGGTAAACCCAATTCTCCCTTTGTCGCATCTGTTCCTCATTGGTGTTTCATTAAACATAAAAGATAAATGTCCCACTAAAATCTTAAATCCTTGATTATTTAGACCAAAATACAGCACTGATACCATATAATTGAAATATTTTCAGTAGATCTTCAAAAGATATTGTATTTAGAACTAAATAGTTTTATTGACTCTATTGGTTAGAGAAAAAATTTACATAGGACCTTTTTACTCTTAATTTTTCATTTGTATATGAAAATAGAATAAAAGTTTTAACAGGGCTAATTATATATTTTAATATTTTCCTCCACCTTAAAATATGCTTTTATATGACTAAACATAAATTTCTAAAAAATTTTATAGTCCAAGTCTTTTACTATTCCTCTAGCAATTTTACTTACTTATTTTTTACTTATATTTTTAGGAACTTGAAGAAATTGTAACAAAAATAAATAGAAAATTTCGTGATTCTATTGATGCTTATTTTCACTGTGCTTTAGTTTATTTTAAGTTGAACAAAGCTGGAAAGGCCAGATTTATTTTGCAAAAAGCATTATCACATCTCCCCATAAAATCTCGTATGGTTTAATTTTATTTTTCTTTAATAAGTTTTAATTAATTAATTTTATTACATTTTTAGATGTATCTATGATAAGTCGCTTTGCATTACTTGAAAACAGTAGAGGATCACCTGAAGAAGCTCAAACATTATTTGAACACATTCTTACGTCATATCCATCACGAATTGATGTATGGAGTATATATATAGATATGTTAGTGAAATCAGATAAAGTTGACCTTGCTAGGTAGATGAAATTTTTTTCATTAGAAAATTGCTAATCCAATAATAATATCTAAAAACTAAATCTGAATTATAAATACATTCTGTGTTTGTTTTTAATATAACAATTATTTTTAAATGTTTATTTTTAAAAAAATTTTAATACTTTTCTAAGTAACAATTTTTTTCTCCTAGACATGCATTAGAACGTGCAACAATTCAAAAATTAGCTCCAAAAAAAATGAAAAGTTTATTCAATAAATGGATGATTTTGGAAGAAAACCATGGTAACTCAGAAGCTGTTGAAAAAGTTAAAGACAGTATGAAAAATTATGTTAATTTAGTTTTAAAGGATAAAAAATGAATTTTTTATAGATAATTGTATTATTAATTAAAAGTAATTGTTTTACTTACAAGTTGTATTTAATACTATGAAAATTTATCTTTTTCTATTAAAACAAATCTAATTTTTATTGAGCCCCTACAACGATACTATTTTTTTTTAAATCCTGTAATAAATTCATCATTAACAGTAACAAAAAGCACTTCCCTGAGTAACAAATAGTGATAGGAATTATCATTTTTTTAAATTTTACAAAATTACAAGTTTTTAGGATGATTGATTCATTATTGATCACTTTATCTCTTCTAAAATAAAAATAAGTGTTAAAAAAAGTTTTGACTCTTTAATTTTACATAACTTTTATTTTATGAGGTCCAGTTATTTTATAATCAATATTTCAGAAATTATTAAGATTTAAAATTTTAAACTGTAGATGTGGCCTGATTAATGTTGATAAACATAAGCATTTTTTATTAAAAAATTAATAATCAAATTAATCCCCAACAAATTTAATTGTTTAAATTTATCACTCATATACGAGTTTTTCAAAAAATTAAACAAATTATATTTTAACTACTGACCTCTTTTATATTATTTTAATAAAAACAATTTCATAGAAAAATGAGTTGCCATCAAAAACACGTTTTGCATGAAAAACGTTTTAAAATTTTATTGTAACAAGGGCACTTCATAAAACTTAGTGAAAGATTGAATAGAGAAATTTACCATAGCTTTCTAGTTAGTACGATTGAGCTATTATTTAAAGTGAACAGTTTTAAATCGGTGTTTAAAAAGTCGATGATAATAGATCCTATAGAACATTTTATATTTTATATTAAAAAAAAAAAAATTTAATAGCCATAAATAAACATTGTAGGTAACTAAGTGATAGGAGCAGTGGTATATTGGCAAAATAATTATATCCAAGAAAATTAATCTGGTCGAGCTATTTTGCTCTTATAAATGGCGTAATGAATAAAAAAATTTTAGTACACTAGCTTAAGGTTATAATTTGATTTCACGTCGGATACCTTTCCGTACCCAATCTACCACTGAATAAGGCGACCGCAAGAATATGTTTGCCTAGGAAAACTAAATACGCCAATATTCTAGGGGTAGCAATTACACAAAAAATAAAAAATTCTATCCTGCGAACTCGTATTAATTTTTCTTCGGGTGCTCTGTGTTAGGTACAAAGATTACCTTTTTGTTATCAAATGCCTATATATGTAACTAAATAGTCCAATTTTTTTAAAATTATTTTAATGGAATGAGTATTCTAAGTTTTTTTACACGTCTGATTATTAGTTTTAAATTTTTTAACCTTTTATCTATTAGGTAATAAATTATGTATCCCCGGGATCGAGAATCATTGTTAATATTATCAAAAACGATAATATTTTGACGACATTCCGTTTTGTTGTTAATTGTTATCGGCCGTCAATTATTGCTGTGTTTTATAGTGTAGTGTTGTGACTGTAGGTCGTGGAGTTCAACAGCTACTTCTGATGAAATGATGATGAACAGGTTCGCGGAAAAAATGTTTTCCAAATAGGTGATATTAATCGCTTATTGCTACGCATCATACTTTTCTGCACTAGCGCAGCGGACATGTGCCACGAAGTATGTGTCTCACCGCTATATAAAAATGGTGATGAACTTTAGAAACTATGATTTTTAAATTGTGAGTACTGAGTAATTTTGAGTTGGATTCGTATCTTAATTAGACAATTTTGTGCAATAACTTTGAAAAATTTCTTATTTAATTCTAATTTACAGTAATTAGATTAAAGAAAAATGGTATACATTTCTATAAAATCCTTTTTTAATAAAGTTGTATTATGTAGAACTACCTGTTAATAGATGAATTTAGATAACATATATATATATATATATTTATATTGAAAATGTAAGAATAAGTTTTTAATGATAATCTAGAGATTAGTATTTTGGTTGAGTACTTATTGTTTTGTACTTATTTAACAAAATCACATTTTTTATATGTATACTTTATCATAGATGTCGACAGTAATAGATGACAAGAAATCGATAAGAATGGTTGGCCCTAAAGTTTCACAAATTGCCAACATTTTCCAGCGACCCTCAGTGAATAAGGATACTGATATAATGACAATTAACCAGATTACTTCTCCAACACTTGAAAGAAAACTTTCTACTAAACTTGATACTCCTACCCAAGTAACTGTAGTTAGAACTGAGAGTCATTTGGCAAGGTTTAATAATGCTAGAGCTTTATTTGAGAAGCTGGGTACTGGTTAGTGAAATTTTAGTTATTTTTAAAATTCTTATAGACTATATTTTTCATTAATGCAAAAAAAAAAAAAAAAGACAGCAGAAAAATAATTTTTTTAGTTTTTAATGACTAATATTATTTTGATAGCATTGTTTTATGAAGTATAACTATATTTATTTCATTTTTTTCTTTTTTTATGGGAATTTATTTTCATTTCAACAATGTTTTATTGTCACTGTACTTGAGCCCACCTGGGTGTTTACACCAAATAAATAAATAAATAAATAAATAAATGTAACTCTTAAGAAGTATCTTTATATATCAATAAATTTTTTTATAATTTATCTATTTTTGAAGAGTTGTAATTTTTTTCTATAAAAATTTTACTTTGTCTAGGTGAACCCAAAACTACTTTACTTGAAAAAATTAAGCAAAGTAATTCTCAAGATAATATTTGTGCAAATTCAAGATCTCCTAGTCCTCCATCAGTTAATTTAAAAGTTAGTAATGCAGTCGGTACCATAAATCATTCACAACTAAATGGTAATAAATTTGTTGAAAAACCTATAAAACCAGATAAGCCTGAAAAAAAATTTAATAGTCGCGAATTAATCGAAAAGCAAAAAAATTGGACATCACATTTTTCAAAATCTCCAAGGTCTTCCAACTCTAGGTATTAGTATAATAGATAAGTTTTTTATTTATTTATTTCAGTTTTTATCCATAATATCAATCATTTAGGTATAATAGTGATCCTAGTCCAAATGAAGTAAGAGGATGGATTCCAAACATAAAACCTGAAGGTATTTCAAGAACAGCATCTATATCATCTATTAATCAAAATGATAATTTTTCTCCAATAACATCATCCTCTTCTTTAATTATAAATAATGAAACTATTATTGTGGATACTAAAAATATAAACTTGTACGTAACTTCTATTTTTGAAATATATTTTTATGATGTTATTAACCTTAGAATATTTTTATGTAGTAAAAGTAATATTCCAAATGGCGAATTCAATAAAAATATAATTGATACAAACATTTTAATACCTTTTGATAATAAGCCAATTGAAAGTAACTCATTCAAAACAAATTTAGAAGATCATGTTGGTAAAACTCAAAAAAATCATGTGACTGATAAACAAATTACCAATAAGGTAAGAAATGATTTTTAAATATTAATAATCAAATAACCGTTTTTTAAATTGAAAAATGTAATTTTTGTAAGGAGTTGGAAGATATTAAATCAGTTGAAATATTAGACACATCTGACTCACTTATGAATATAGAAATAACTCACAAATTTAATGACCAAGAATTTGATAAAATTATTGATGAAATCAGTGTGAATTTATCTGAAGTCAATTCATCTACACCTAAAGTTCAGTTTAATATTGGAGATACTACTGGTTTACCAGAAGAAATTATGCAGTTAGAAAATGAAGGTGATTCTGGATTTATATCTTCAGAGGTTGTTAACATTCAAGAGTTAAATAAAGTAATAGCAAATACACAAGCAAGTGAACAGTTTCCTGATGGAAATAAAAAGCAAAGTGTAAGTCTTAAAAAAAAAAATTTTAATTTTAGATAAGTGCATAACGATAAAAAAATCATAATATAAGCATTAACAAGCGTTATAAGCATATAACAAGTATAAAAAGTATTATTTTTAAATAATATTTTATCTTATTTTCTTCCTATTTTTGTAGTTATTTCTTAAAGGAATTCAATTTTCTTTAATTTGTCTACATTGTATATATTCAGGTGGTAATATCTTTAAATGCAAACAATGAATGTGCAAAAAATAATTTAGAAATTACTGATCTTGAATTTGGACAGCCAGATATGATGACACCAGATGAAGCTGAGCAATTGCTTAGTTCAAAGTAATAGATAATCATGTTTTAATGTTTTTTTATACATTTAGAATATATTATCATGACATAAAATACTTTTAAATAATTGAAATTTAGGTATTTCAAAAACTATGTTTTTTGTGTATTTTTATGGAAAGTAAATCCACATCACGTTTTACTAAGTAAAACGTAATAAAATAATTAATAGTAAGAATTTAAAAAAAATTTACTGAATGACTTACGATTGCATTTTATGTATTGATAATATATGAATGTTTTCTTTCATGATGAAAACTTTTTTGTTATGTACTTAAATAGTTAATAGCATTAAAATTAACAAAATTGACTTGACTTTCTCACAAAACTGTCTATTTATTAAAAAAAAATTAAGTTTTTATTATTTAATTTTGTTTTCTAATTATTTAGACATTCATTATTTATTGAATTTATTTTTTTTTTATTTGGTTGCATGTTAATTAATTTAATTTTATGAAGAATTCTGGAAAAAAAAAGTATGTAAGTAATGTTTTATTCTTTTAATTATTAGGATTTTATCATTTTAACTTAAATTTATATTAAAAAATAATTAATTTTTAGAAGTCAAGATAATCTTTTGTCCGATGAAGAAGCTAAAGAAATAAAAATATTACTTTCCCCAACTGATGACCAGTTAAACACTTCTGATTGGATGAGTGAGATTTTATCGGTCGAATCAAGTGATTGTACCAATGAAAGGTTACTTTTTTACAATTATCTCTAATCGCGATTCATAAGAAATTTTGGTTATTTAATAATGTATGATCTATTTGATACGGCACTGCACACTGCTCTAGGCTAGCGCTCACTTGTATCTCTTTCGATATCAACCGTCCACCTATCAATATGACAAGTGGTGGTCATCGTGCATCTCCCTGCCCTTGACACCGTAACAAGGCCGCCGCCGACAGTCTGTTGCTAATTATGCGTTCTGTTTCGTTCCTTCAACTTTGCCATTACTAGTTACCTCTGATTGTTGCAATTATGAAAAGCCTATATACATATACAGAATTTTCAGTATGTAAAGTAACAGGTCAATTGTTATAAACAATGAGAACGATAGAAACCCATTTCCTTACTGAACACCCTATATATACTTTTTATTTTTTAACTGGTTGTAAGACTGTTAATAAACGGATGGCTGCCCTGTGACAAAGAATATTAGTGTCAACTATTTTGATTTACTTAATTTTCTATTTTTTTTTTTAAATTATAAATTACTTGTGTTGTGCTTTGAGGCCAAAAGTACTAAATTTTTAATTTATCAGAAGCTTTAAAAAAGAACTTTATTACTTTTTTTTTTATTTAGTAATTTTTAACTCCATATCAGATTAGTGACAGAGTAATTACCCCATGGTCTAGCTATAGTAAAAGAGTTAGTAAAAAATCCAATAATTTTTCATAAAAAAAAACTATGGTACATTAGTATTTACATCTTTTATCATTTTCGTCTGCCTGATATTATTAAACATTTTTTTATAAATAAATATAATTTAATTTAATATAAAATTGCAAACAATTAAAAATAAAATTACTAATGTTTTTGACTGTTGTGTATGTTTTCTGCTTTAGTCAAGAAATTAATGAAACTATTGAAAATTATAATATGGATGATTTTCAAGTGGATGTTTCTTTAGAACAAAATTTTAATAAATCAAAAACTGAAACTTCTGTGAAAAATGAAACTGTTGATTCTGAAGGTATTGAAGTTGATGGAGATTCGCATAAGTTGAATGAATTTATTCCGCAGCCTACAAAGGAGGTACACTAAAAAATTAAATAAAAATAATATAATATAATTGTAATATTTGTTTAATACCAAATAACGTTTTCTTTTACATTACACAAGATTTTTGAGGAAGGAGGTGTTCATTATTATGAAGATGGTCATTTTTGGATGGAAGTTCCTGGACTACCAGAACGTGATTCTGATGATGAATGTCATATTGATATTAAACAAAATATGAAAGTGAAATTCAGTATTGATCCTATTAAAGTTTGTTTTATCTATATTACTATTTAATATTCTTTCAAATACTTAAAAAATGTATTACATTTAGGTTTACAGCACATTCTCTATGGATGAATATGATAGACGCAATGAAGATGTTGATCCTGTTGCAGCTTCAGCAGAATATGAATTAGAAAAAAGAGTAGAACGTTTAGATTTAATGAAAGTCACTTTATTAAAAGGTCCTGAAGGTTTAGGCTTATCTATAATTGGAATGGGTGTTGGTGCTGATACAGGTCTTGAAAAACTTGGTATTTTTGTGAAAACTATAACACCTAATGGTGCTGCTGCTACAGATGGTAGAATACAAGTAATTTTTTTAATTCATAATTATTTTATTTGAGTATTGGAATGTAGTTCCCTGTCTAGAATACTAAATATTTTGAGTAAGCTTATTAAAAAATTAGGCTACCACTAATTTATTTCTTTTGTACATTTTTCTGAAAACTAAAAATCTAAAAATTTTAAATATATATTTTTGACAGCATCATAAAATATCAAAATTTTGAAAGAAAGAAAATAAATTATTTTCAAATTATTATATATCCAATAGTTAAATTTTAAAAGTATTTATATTAATGTTTTATTATGTGATTGACACAATCTATTTTAGGTAAATGATCAAATAATAGAAGTAGACAATAAATCATTAGTTGGAGTCACTCAAGCTTATGCAGCATCAGTTTTAAGAAACACTTATGGTCAAGTAAATTTTGTTATTGGAAGAGAAACTGATCCTGAAAATAGTGAAGTTGCTCATCTCATTCGCCAATCATTGGAAGTATGGTTTATTAGTTATTGTTTAAATAATTAATTTTAATAAATAGTAATTCAATATTTTTTAAATAAGGCTGATCGAGAAAGAGATACTCAAAGACGCCAATTAGAACATTCATTGAATCAACAGTTATTTAGTAATGATCAAAATGAATCATCAAGTGAAGATTTGAGTAAATCTGAAGAAACCAACAATGTTCAATCTTTAAGAGAGTTATTGCAAGAAGTAAATAAACAATTTAAAATTTATTTTTTATTTTGGCAACTTATTTAATATTAGTTACTCTTTTCCTGAGAAGAATATGAATATTTTTATTTTACAGAGTCATTTAAATGATACTAAAGCTAAAGATAAAGTTAGTAAACTGAAAACCAGGGTGAGCTCCAATGATCTCTGGTTTTTTTGGCATACTAATTATAAAACTATATTGCTTTTAATTTTTGTTAACATGTATTAAAAAAAAAAAAATAATAATAATTTGCTTTTACTCATAAATTTGTATATTTTATATTTGGTTTATCATTAAAATTATTACGATAAAAATAATTTTTAGATTGAAGAGTTAGAATGGAATGGAATAAGTAATAACAAAAAAGAAATATCTGACAAACTTATTCAGACAGGATTACATCTTAATGAAATAGACAAATGTTTATATGTCACTAGAAGAGATAAAGAAACTTATCAAGCTATGTTGCAAACATCAGAGGTAATTTAGTGTTATTATTTTAATTTTACAAAAATTTTATTCTTAAATAAACTTAGGAACGTTATGTAAATCTGGAAAAAAAATATTTGAAATTGAAAAAGATTCTTAAAGAGTTTCAACAACGAGAAGCTGATTTAATACATAAAGAAGAATATTATTTAGAAGTTTTACAAGAAAAAGATACTGAGTATAATGCTTTAGTTAAAGCACTCAAAGATCGGGTAATTTTTTATTATAATAATAGGGTATTTTCATGATTCATTATCATTAAACCATTATTTCAATGGTTCATTATTATCAACTTTATTACAATATTGATTATTGAAATATTACAATAAAAAAATAACAATTGTTAGAAAAAATTGTTTAGAATTCAGGAGTCTTATTACTCCTAAATTCTGCTTGTTGATTTATCTTTTATCGTTTTGCTAGTTAATAATTCATTTTAAAGTGTCCAACTATTAGTTTGGTTCATCATAAGATGCCTCATTTTTAACACTAACGTTTCTAATTGTTCAATGATTCTCTATAAAGTCATTGTTTTCACCCTTGTTCTTACAGGTTTTTCTTAATTGGATTCTTGATTTTTACATAATTATCCCTTTTTATGTGGTATATCCATCCTGTTTTCACAAAGAACTGAGCAAAGTTTGGTACGGTAGCTATATCATCTTTGGTGTCATAGATGATATTCAAACGTCAACTACTAATTTTTTTTGCTTAAAACTGCCATAACTTTTTTAAATATAACCAAATCAATATACATTTTTTTTGTATAGATTCATGAGGTATTTACCTATCATTTTGTATATTTTTTTTTNATCATCTTTGGTGTCATAGATGATATTCAAACGTCAACTACTAATTTTTTTTGCTTAAAACTGCCATAACTTTTTTAAATATGACCAAATCAATATACATTTTTTTTGTATAGATTCATGAGGTATTTACCTATCATTTTGTATATTTTTTTTTAAATTTGACCCTTTACCACCTGCTCACAAGGAGGGATTCAAAATGATAACTTTTTCAACTTAACTTTTGAAAGTGTTCCGGAAAAACTGACACTTTTATATACATCTTAAATTAAAGCTAATGTAATATACTTCATTATGAAAAAATAAATTTCAGAATTTATTTTGTCTTCTGACCATTTCCCTTTATACAGGGAGGGTTCAAAAATTAAAAATGCATATAGAAAGGACAACTTCTTCAACTTAATTTTCGAAAGTGTTCCGGATATATTGACACTTTTATATAAATCTTAAATTAAAGCTGTAATATACTTTGATAAAAAAAAAAATTTCGGACTTTATTTTGTTTTCATGGTGAAAATAGACATCAAAGTTAATAAAAAAAATGAGATTTTTGTAAAAAATTACAATATTAAATTATTAAATATCAACTTCATACTATATTTAGTTGCTATACTAAATATTTATTCATATATTACACTTATAAATCATAAAATTAATTCTAAAAAGTGACACTCCTGTTAAGAGTTCACTTCCTAGTCGCCTATTAAAAACTAAATCTAGTTGGCCCTTGTCACCTATTTCAAATGATGATACTCTTAAAGCAATAAATTCCTTTAAAAAAAAACAGGATCAAATGATTAAGCAAAGCCAGTCTTATGCTGATGCTTTTATTGCTCAATTCAATGAGCTTAATGCAAATTTATCTTTATTATCAGCTCAAATAACTGAACTAAAAACTGAAAATAATTTTCTATGTGAAGAAATTTATTTCGGATTTAAAGGATAAAGTTAAAAATTTAGAATTCTCTCCTCAAATTGACCATGCCCCTTTGTTGCAAAAAATCATTCAGGAATTATCTGATCGTGAACACTGTTGCTTCAATCTTATTGCTCATGGTGTACCTTAATCTACTTTGTTATTGATAACATTAATCATTTGAAATCTGCACTAGAGTCCTTTTCGGTTTTATTACCTCCCGATTATAATTGATCCACTTGGATAAAGTTTCTACCAATTCATCTCGACCCCTAAAATTTATATTTAGTTCTAAAGATGTTGCATTAAACGTCATCCTATCCTCTTTTTCTAATGATAAGAAGTCTATCCCCAGTGTCATCTCAACATTCAATATTGTTTGTGATAAAACTCCTCTTGAACGTGAGCTTCTTCAGTCGTGTCACCGTAAACTTGAACGTCGATTTGCCGACAGCGAGAAAGATATAACCATCGCTTGCGATAATAGAATTCCTTCTATTGTAAAATCACATTAAAAAAACAGCAATTCTACCTCAAGATATCAGCTTCTGGTGATGTTAAGTCTTATTGGTTTCTATCAAAATTGTTGAGGCCTTCGTACAAAATTATTTAATTTTAAGTGTGATGTTGCATGTTTTGATTTTATTTTTATACTTCTCACTGAAACTTGGTTAAATGATTCATTTTATTCTAGTGAACTTGGTCTCACAAATTATAATATTTTTCATTGTGACCGTTCATTTTTAAGCAGTTCATGTTCTCGTGGTGGCAGCGTACTAATTGCTGTACGTAAAGATATTCTTTCTTTTTCAATTAACGTTCCCAATAATACTATTGAACAATTGTTTGTCTCCTTTAAATTAGGTTCTCGTTCTTTTGTTATAAGCTTTGTCTACCTTCCTCCTTTCTGTGATTTATCCCTCTATGATGCCTATGTTTCTTTTGTTGATGATGTTTTCCATCTTTATCCTAAGTTCTTTTTTATTTTTTGTGGTGATTTCAACTTGCCAGAATTGGTCTAATGATGCTAACTGTGTTTTATATTCTTCTTTTTTACCTTCTCGTTACTCCTGTGTTCCTGAAACATTTGCTTTTCATGGTTTCTATTAGCATAACTGTATTTTCAATACACATGGCTCTCTTTTAGATTTAGTGTTAAGTAACGTTTCTAATATAACACTTAGCCTAGTTCCTGTGCCCTGTTCCTATTGACCTTTCCTTTCCAGATACCAGTTCCCTAAATCCTCTTTACCTACAATTTTCTTTAACTTTAATTTTGCTAATTATATTAGTATTTTACAATTTTTAAACTCGTACAATTGGGATTCAAATTTTTCCTCTTTAAATGTGGATCAAGCAGTAAACAGCTTCATGGATGCACTTTACTCCTCAATATTACAATATGTTTCTTAACATAAATCTCATTCCTCCAAATTCCCTCCATGGTTTAATTCTGAACTGTAAAATCTTGTGTTTGAAAAAAAGCGTGCTCATTATAAATTTAAAAAAACCTCTTCTCTTGATGACTATTGTCATTTTTACAATGCCGTACACGATAATACATGATAAAGATATAATTATCTTTCTAAGCAAAATTTTCGTTTATATACTTCTAAAGGTGAAAATTGCCTTTTTAAAAACCCCAAATTTTTCTGGAAGTTTGTGTGTTATAATAAATCTTCTGTTATATCTTACTCTGTAAGTTATAATGGCGTAGTTTCCAATAGTACACTGTCTATGTCAAACATGTTTTGTAAAAATTTTATAATCTCCCTAATAATGCCCCTTTTTCAATATTTGATGTTTTTAATGGTCTATCTAAACTTAATAATAATAAATCAATTGAACCAGACGGTATTCCTGTTAACTTTTTATTTAACCTGCGACATTTGTTATCCTTTCCACTCTGGATGCTTTTCCGAATATTTCTTGATGAAGGATTTTATCCGTCTATTTTTAAAATTTCTTCTATATCTCTTCATTTTAAATCCGGTGATCCAACTCAAGTTATTAATTATCACCCTATTTCTAACCTTTCTCATTTATCAAAACTTTTTGAGTCCTTTGTCTTTCAATCAATTAAATTCAGCACTAATAACTTTTTTACTGACAAATAACATGATTTTTGTTATGGCCGATCTACATTAACATGTAATCTTGTATTTCAATCTTTTATTACTGATTCGTTCTTTGTCCATGCTCAAGTAGATGTCATTTATACTGATTTTTCAAAAGCCTTCAATAAACTTAATTTTAATATCCTTTCTGAACTTCTTTTCCACGCTGGTTTTGGTGTACCACCCCTCTCTTGGTTAATTTCATATTTAACTGAAAGAAAACAGTGGGTAAATATTCAAGGATGTGCTTCTGAAGTGATAACTCCTTCCTTCAGTGTTCCACAAGGTTCAATCCTTTTTCCTCTTTTCTTTTCTATTTTTGTAAATGGTACTAATTCTGTTTTACAGCATGCTAAAATACTCTTTTGCAGACGACTTCAAATTATTTATGTGTGTTACTAATAGTTCTGATGTTATTTTACTTCAAACTGATCTAGATCACTTAGTTAGTTGGGCTGAATCAATTGGCTTGACGTTTAACACTTCTAAGTTCTATAAAATAAATTTTTCACATATTTCCTATCATATTCCTTCAACTTATTATATTCTTAACTTCCCTATTTCATCTGTCCCTTCTTTAGTTGACCTTGGGTTTCGTTTCAGTCCTACTTTTATTTTCAACTTCATATTGAAGAAACTTGCTGCAAGGCTCTCAAAACTTTAGGTTTTATTCAGAGAAATCTCATGAATTTCATCTCTCAAAACCACTAAAAAGTATTTTTTGCTCGTTGGTTCGTCCTATTCTTGAATATGGTTTGGTGTTATAGGATCCTTACACAGCTACAGACTCTATAATGCTCAAAAGAGTGCAGTGTACATTTTTGCGCTTTGCTGCTTTTATCCTTAATATCCCCCATCCACATCATGACTTAACTCATATTCAAAATTTCTTTCAACTTCCTTCTTTATATGATAGAAAACATGATTACAATATTCCTTTATAAACTCTCAGCTGGCTTGATTGATTCTCCTGTCCTTCTTTCTAAATTGAACGTTCGGGTACCTGCTCGTTCAAGTCGTTATACTGCCCCTTTTATCATTTCTCTTTCATTTTCTAACTATATATTTCATTTCGTTCTCGTACGTCTAATGCATACCACTAATAATGACCCTGATATTTACACTCTTTTCATTTTTAATGTAGTCATTTAGCTTTTCTATTTAAGATTTAAATATTGATAATGTTTCTACTTTTTCTTGTCTTTTTTTCTTTATCAAGTTTAATTTTGTTTGTAATGTTAAGTTACACATTTTTAAGTTATTTGATAATTTTAAGTTGATCAATTTACTGTCAAATACATATTGTATTTTTTGGGCTATTGCCTGTAAAATAAAACTTGTAATCAGGATATAAATAAGGAAATATGTAAAAAAAAAAGATAGTCACTTGACAAAGTACTCCCAAGTCTTTAATTTTAGGTATATATTCAATTTATACATTATTTAATACGTGTAAAAGTAATATATATATATATATAACTATTTTCATTTAACTTAAGATCATATTATTACATTATTGTATATATCTATTCATCAAATCTTGTAGAGTAACACAATTATTAAAAGAATTTATTAGTAGTATATTTTGAGATCACCAGTGGCGGATTTACTAGGTGGTCCAACAGGTCTGTACCCACTCCAGCAGCTGTTGTGTGCATTAATTATTGAGCAAAATGCATAGATCTGGACACTTGTTATTGTAAATGAAATATTTCAAACTTATTATTAATTTTTTCACAGATATATTTATGCAGTTTTATTTGATTATTACACTATTTTTGTTATTTCTCTAAATTCCGTTAACATTTATTTGATTAACAACATTTAACAGTATTTCTTCAATAAAATTATAAGAAAAGTAATTAAGTAAATAGTAACTACTGGGTAATATATTTTTTTTAATTCCATGTAAAAACAATCATTTATTCAAATTTTTTTTTCTAAATCTATTGAAATGTCTAATGAAGTCCAAATAAATATGTTGGAAAAAAAATTTATCTACTAAATATCCATCTATATAATGAAAATAACTAAATAAGATTGTTAAATTCGTCTTTGTCATTGTCTCATAATAATTATAATATTAGTTTATTTTGCAACAAAATACTTTCACAAAATAAAATTATTGATGTATTAAATAAATTGTGGATACCAGAAATAAATTTCAAGTTTCCAGTAACATCATATATTTGTGGAATAGACTACTAAAGAGTTAAAAATTTTTAATTTCAATATGCTTGGTAAAAATGATTTCCTTGGTTGTTGTATTTAGCATTACAAGATGGTTAATTATGTACATTTTGTGCTTCGTTTACAAGTTCTCGTGGTGGACTAAATTTTTTTGGCTACATTCAATAGCTCATTGACAGTAGTGCCCAGTAATGAAATCCATTTGGTGAAAAATATTTTTATTATGGTAGTATTAAAATGTATAGTTTTCTTATTATTATTATTAAATGAATAGAAATTTATAACTTTGTTTGTGTCTTTTGGAATACTTGTAAAAATAGACTACTACTGTTTGTAACTTAAACTCTTAATATATTTTCATCTACAAAAAAACAATTGGACATGATTTTGATAAAATAAGAAAAAAATAAATAAAACTCTTTTAAATATTATAATTAATTTTTGAATTTAGTTTTTTTTAATATCAGATTTTTTCACATGCAATATCAATATATCATGATATTGAGAGCAAATTTTTTTTTTAATATTGCAATATAACATCACATAAATTTAGACTATATCAATTTCAAAAAAAAAAGTTGTTGTAAAACCTTTAAATAATAATAATAACTATAAATTTATAAATTAATGAAGAATGAGTGTTTTCTTTATTTTAAATGTTATTAATATTATTTTAAGAGATGTTTTATAAATAAACTATAAGTGTAATCAGTAAGTTTTATGATATAAGTTCATAATACTTTAAATAATGATTTATTTTAAATATTTGCTTACTAACTTAATTCCTTATTTACTATGGCTTTAAAATTGGTCCATTTAAAAACCCTTTTTTTTTTTTTTTTTTATTTCAATAGGTTATACAAGTTGAACATGAACTTCTAGAAACTCAACGTCGAGCAGGTTTTCCAGTTCAACTACCATTAAATACAACCAGCACAAGTCATTACTTATCTACCTTAACTCCTCTTGCCAAAAAAGCAAAAGTAAGTAAAGTTACTGCTGCTTAATATTTAAACATCAATATCAGTGTTGTTAAAAACTCTATGTTCAACATTGATATCAAAATTAGTCAAAAAGTCTCAACATCACAAATGTTGTATTAAAGTATTCATATTGTGTAAGAGTACTAATTATTATTATTATTTTTCAATTAATTAAAACTAAAACATTTGTCTTAATAATTAACAAAAATCTCCATAATTTATATCAAACCAATTTGAAATACTAGATATTATACAACCATTCTAAAAAAGTTTAACAAAAAACGCTTACATAAAGCATAGGAACTTTTGGAACTAAGAGGTCACAAACATTTTATTTAATGTTTCAAAATATAAAATATTCAATGAGAAGGTTGAGAAACGCTTTTAGATCATTGAAGATACTTATATTTAATTTAGGCTTCACCAGTGACACCATTACTTCAACAATTGGGAGCAGAATTATCAGAAACTGAGGATAACCTTGAAGATGAAAAAGTTGGTACAGTTGAACGAAAATTACCCATTAAAGAAGAACTGGACCATGCTGTTCCTCAACATGAACTTTTAGATGTATCTTTATCAAAAAGTAAAGCTGAATTAGCTGCAAGGGGTCTTGCTACAAGGCAATTACCTACAAATCTTCGAAAATCTTTATCAAATACTAGTTTGGTAAGCTTTAATATTGCATTAATCTAACAGGATTTAAAGCGAGGGGGCGCAAAAGACCTCAATCCCCTTGCTTTGCATTAAAATTTTTAAACATTCCCATTAAGATTTATTCATATTATATATTACTACTTGGAATGCTCAAAATAGTATAGTTCTAGTAGTCTTATCTTCTTATTTTTACAACTTTAATCCCTGTATTCTTTTTGATAAAAATAAATAAATTTAATTATATTAATATTATAAATATATTTAATACAACAGGATTACAACAACATTGATGAAACCAATAACTCTTATGAAAATAAACCAATAGTTCCATTGAACAGATCAAATAATACAAACATCATTAGTTTAAATATTCAAGAACAAATGCCTCAGTATGCATCTGTTCAAAAATCACAAGTTCAACATGCTGATCATTTTTTATCTAAAGTTCAACAATCAACTCACTGTCGTAATTGTACATTTTCCTAATAATATATTATATATTTTTAAGTATTATTAATTTTTTAATTTCTAGTAAATGGACCTCCACCATCATTAGCTGAACAACTCAAAATTGTACTTGCTGAACGAGAATCACGTTTATCAGAGTCAAATTGTGTTTATACTTCTGATCATAATAGTTCAACAAGTTCATTTGCTGATGAGATTAGAGAAGCTAGTCAAAATTGTATATCATTTAAAATTAATTTAATTATTTATAAAACTAAGTATTACTTATTTTAAGATTTAAAAATCTATGATGCTAAGACAAAAGATTAAGCAATAATATAAAGTTAAAAAAACCCAGCACAGTGGGGACGTGGCATAGTTAGGTCCAGTATAGATGATATCTGACATTGATCAAAATTACTATCATAAAAAACGCTTTGATGCAAATCTGTAGATAATATTTAATTTAAAAAAAATAATGGATTATTCCAAAAGCTACATGATCTCCCATTTCCTTATTGATATTCTGACTATCTTAAAAAGATATACTTATCTTAAAAAGAGTATAATGATCCATACATTTTTCAAAAAGTTTTAGCTTTATAAAGTTAAAATATAAAAATGAATTTTTTTACAAAAATCGTATTTTTTTTTTTTAATTTTGATAATAGTGTTAGTAGTTCCGGAACACTTCCAAAAATTAAATTGAAAAAGTTCTACTCTCTATAAGCATTTTTAAGTTTTGAAACCCCCTGCATAAAGGGAATTTGTCTGATTTAAAAAAAAAATTTGTCGCATAAAAGAAGTATAATAATAGTAGTTATCGCAAAAAAATTGTATTGATTTAAAAATTTTTCAAAAAGTTATAGCATTATAAACTTAAAATTATAAAAAAAGAATTTTTTACAAAAATCATATTTTTTTTTTATTAACTTTGATGTCTGTTTTCACAGTGAAGATAGTACAAGTCTAAATTTTTTTTTTTAATATTAAAGTATATTACAAAAGTTTTAATTTTAGATGTGTATAAAAGTGTCAGAGTTTCCGGAACACTTTCAAAACTTAAGTTAATTTTTTGTGAAAAGTTGTCATTTTGAATCCCCCCTTGTGATCGAGTAAAGGGTCAAATTTATATAAAAAAAAAAATTTATATTGATTTGGTCATTTTTAAAAAAAGTTATGGCAGTTTTAAGTAAAAGAAATTGAAAAAATTTCAAAAATTAGCGATTTTTAAATTTGTAACTTTTTTGAAGCTTTTCCCCATTTACGGACGAGGAACGAGGAAAATTTTTTCAATTTTTGAGGGTAATGTCTTCAACTAGATACGATTTGTGATCTTTTGACGTATCATTGAAAGATATTGGTTCGGTGAGAGCTGAGAAAAAGTGGTAACATGTAAAAAAAAAAAAAAACAGATCATAGTAAAATTAATACCTTCTCAGCTTTGCATTGCAACTAAAATTAAAATTTTTTTTTATTATATATTTATATTCATATATTATGTCTAATATCAATAATAGCTCAAGAATTCTCTTTGGAAGCCAAAATTAATTGATTTAGATTTATGTTAAAGTTTCTTCATATTTTGTTAGTTCAAGGTATTTAAGTTTCAAATTGAATATTTCTAACCGCAAAAAAAAATTTTCAGTAAAAAAAGCCAATGTCCAATGGCAACAACACACCACACAAATATCTCAAAGCTCTCCTTCATCAGTGTCTTCATCTGAAAGTGTTTCACCTGGTCATATGGTTTCAGATTTGAATAATTCAAAAGCAACTGGTTCATCCGGTATGTTTTTTTATAATTATATAAAAGTCATCAATTAATTAATTTTGATTCCATTGTTGTATTTTTATTATTCAGATTCTATCGATTTATGGACACCTCCGCAATCATCTGATAATTCTTTTTCTGAGAGGAAAAATTCTCATGTTTGGCTTAATGCACCAGTTCATGAATGGTCTAAAGAACAAGTATGAATATTTTATACATTTTTAGAATTGCACAATATTAGCTTGGTATAAAAACTCACTATCGGCTTTTATGTAATTTTTTTAAAATTTATTATTGAATGTATAGTTATTGATTAATTATTAATGTATAGTTATATTATGCGTTTTTTATAAAAACACTGTTTGAATTTAAAATCCTATCTTTAAAATTAAAACCATATGTTTTTACAGATACATTATATTTGTACATCAAATAGTGGTAATAAAATATTACAAAACTAATCATTCATATATTCTCTACCAAGCCAAAAATATCATTTATCTCATTAAAATAAATACACTGATAGAATTATTCATTGAATTTCAACATTCAATTGTTATTTTAAATTATTATAAGTTATTATAGATTGAATGTAATTAAGTAACTTTGATATAAGTAACCTCCATCTTTAAGATAATATATAAAATAAACAAATAAATAAATAAATATATATATATATATATATTTGTTGTAAATTTCAAACTGTTTTCATATTTGTATTTTAGCTAAGGTCATTTCTGTGCCTATGATATTGAGGTATGAGAAATAAATTCAAGATGCATTTATTTTTTTTTTTTATTTAAACACAGATTTTGAATTATTGCTTTAATTTTTATTTTAAAATATGAAATATAATTTAATATTGTTTACTATACCTTTATTATATAAAACAGCAATGTATTATTGCTGTGTTTATTTATTATTTTATACTCCTACTCACTAGATAGTACCATGTTAGAGCGTGTATTTCAAGTAACTGACCTGGGATTCCACCTGACTCCTTCGCTATCTTTTGACGTTCATATTAACNTTCGTTATCTTTTGACGTTCATATTAACTTTATAGTAGGCAAAGCCTTAAAAGTTTTAGGATTTTTAAAACGACATACTAACCTCTTTACTTCTCCACATTGTTTACGTTCCCTCTATTTTTCACTCGTTCGCTCTATTTTAGAATACGGAGTGGTTGTGTGGCATCTTTATTTAGCTAAAGATCAACTCTGTATTGAAAGAGTACAGAATCGCATTTTATCTTACGCCGCTTATTTACTCAAAATTACCCACCCCCCTCATGATTACTCCATTATTCGTTCCACACTTAATATCCCTACTCTTAGTTCCAGGTGATTTGATGCAGACCGTTCATTTATCGATGCTCTCCTTAATGGTCTAATTGATGCACCAGACCTTTTGTCTTCTATATCCTTTCGTGTTCCATCCTATCCCACTAGAAATCACTTTCCCTTTCATGTTCCCTCTCATCATACTTCATACCTAGATTATTATTATTAATAATAATAATCCAATACACAGAATGCTACGCTCTCTCAATAATACTTAGTTTTTTGGTCACACTTACTTTTATAAAAATTTAACTGTCTTATATTAATTATATATTATATTTATCCTATAAATCTTAATTTATTGTCATCATTATTTTGTTGTCATAGTTTCTTACTCTATGTTTTATATATATGCATGTATATTATTATTATTATTTTTTTTTCTCTTCTTTTTGTTATATTATGTTATATATTTAGGTTACCATAATATTATTCCTGTAAATTGCCGTTTGGCGTTAAATAATTAAAATAAAAAATAAAAAAAATTACGTTTATAGTTTAATAATAATTATAAAATATATTGAGTTACTTATAAAACATTCTTTTTTTGCATTAACATTATTTTAATTTTAGGTTTGTCAATGGCTTTTGGCATTGGGTCTAGAACAATATATTGCTAAGTTTATGGAACACCAGGTTTCTGGGGTTGGACTGCTTAACTTAGATACTAAAGATTATAAAAATTTTGGTATTATTGGTGATGATAAAAATCGATTAAAGCGTAAACTTAAAGACCTCAAATCACAAGCAGATAAAGAAAAACGACACACAGAAAAAGAGAGAAAGGAAAAAGAACGCCTTCAAAGAAAAGCAGAAAAATTAGCTGAAAAAGCGAGTAAACGTAAATAATCTTGCCTTCTAGTATTTTTGTTCTTTTACTTCTAGTCTATAGAATAAGTGTTTAGTTTTCCATTTGTGGAAAGAAAATTTTTGTGGAATCAATTTTTTGCTTGTAATATTTTTACAAAAATATTGTATTATTAAAATACTTAAACAAACATTTTTACTAATTGAATCAAATTTATTGCTCAGTAATTTTAAGTGTTTTTTTTTTTTAATAAATAACAGTATTAGAAATGTATACTATTTTATAAAATCTTCATTAGAACAATTTTTAAATATTCATTTAAAAAAAATAAAATTAACTTAATGAATAAATAAATATATAATATTTATATAAACATGTAAAAATTACAATTTTTATACATAAATGTTCATTGAATTTAAATGTTTTTAAATAATAATACAATCTTAATTTTTACATGATCAAAAAATATTCTTAAAAATAACTGGATTTCTAGTCTTAAAACTACTTAAACACAAATATTTTGTATTTATACAATATTTTTATGTATATAAATTTGCAGAAGAATAATTTACTTGTATAAATTATCAATTTGCTTGAATAATAACATATTTTTTTATTAAAACTTCTTAATAAATACATTATTTTAACTTTTTATCAAAAATATTAATTTATAAAAATTAGATTTTCCTAGAAAAAATATTATTATCTTTCAAACTTTATGCAACATTAAAAAAATTTCATAAGATATTATTAATGAGACTTGAATAGCGAGTTGAATCCACAAAAAATGTTATATGAACTGAATGTTTTTATTTATTAAGTGATTTTTTATTTTGTAAATGAATACTATTATTTATTTATTGATGCTAAAGCATGTAGTAAAAATTGTTGTACTTATGATCTTATTTTTTTTATTGTTTTTTAATTATCAATTTTGTAATGTAACATAAGTTTACGTCTCAGTCTTAGAATGTAATCATTTATTTGTACTATAAAAAATACAACTATTTGAACAATTCTCATATTTATGTATAAGTTTTAATAAAAGAAATGTGAATAATCAACTACTCCTTTCCTTATCCATTTAGAATGCAATGTCTTTAAATTATAAGAAAATCTGTGTAAATAATTATTATTATTCTTAGTTAAATGTCATATTTTTTTTATATCTAGCTCTCAATATTATTTTTAAGATATTTTTAATTATAAGTGGAGGAAAAAAATCCTTCAAATTTATTCCTAAATAAAAATATACGAAATATCTTTTAAGTAATTAAGTGATTCACATTAAGAATTAAAATCGTTTAGCAATAATTTTCTATAAAATGTCTTAGGAAATGCCTCAATTACAAGGTTTTAGGAAGTAAAATTTAAAAACATAAATAGAAGGCTATAAAGTTTATGTACTACAATTGTAGTACAGAATCAATTACACGAATAGTAGTCTATTTTAACACGCTTATATTAGTTTCACATGTATGTTTGTTGTAAGTTTGTAACTCCACTCGCTACGTGTTATTGTCACGTATCTCGTCGTCTATGGCCTTGAGACTAGTCTGTCGTAATGCATTCACTCCACCCCGCTCACCAATCGATGGCAAACACTATTCCTATATAATTTTATTTTTGGTTTTCGTACCCGTACATACGCGTGTGTCATCAATTTTATATATAAACAAATTATTATTGTTTATTATGAGATATAAACATTTAAAGTTTTAATTTTTTTGAGCTAATATAATAATGTGTAATCCCTTATGTATTATACATAAGGGATTACAAATACAGGTAGCTAATTGGTTTTTTGTGGTGATATTCGCAGGTATATAACCTTTATTATTAATAGTAGTAAGACACAATTGTGAGTTTATAAACACACTAACTGTCAATACAGAAATTATATCTATTGATAGTCATAATTGACAATAAACACTTCGTAACTGACAGCGATGTCATAAAAAACTAAAAAGTGAAAAATAAATATAGTTTAAAAAGCGTGGGGGGTGCTTTGTGCTATATTTTTCGTATATTGAGTGCCCGACGATTTTTTTCACAATAATACTAGTATTTTTCGTTCATTATTGTTTTAAGCTTATTTTAAAAATTATTTTTAACTCTTTAGTTTGATGTACTTTAAAAGCGTATTTTTTTAGTTTTTTAAACTATATTTATTATACATTTAGCTTCATAAATCTTTTTATATAATAAAACAAAGAAAATTTTCCTACGCTGGAAAAATTACTTGAACTTTAATTTTTAATTTTTTTTTATTATTCAAAGCTCCAAAAAAAACAGACAGTTATTTTTAAAATGAAAAAACATTTTTTGCACTTCGCCAGTGTTAATAAATGTTTTTCGAAAATGCTCACTGCCGCTAGCGTTTGTTGATGTACTGACTTACGAGAGGTACCTTGAAAATTATTTTGTAATCCGTTCATTTTTGAACGAGTAAGTACATGTGCATGTATTTTAAATGGTTATTTTTTGATTATTTCAATTGAAAGTTTTTTTGAATTACTTATATAAGTTTAAAATAAGCTTTATTATTTGGCCCCGAAATATTAACCATGCATGGCATAGTCGGGTACTCGACTTAAAATCACCGTGCAACCCTGGTGATAAGCCGTAGGATCTAACGTGCATAATGTACTTTATTATGTATATATGAGTAAAAACGATTTTTTGGATAATTGAAACAGTACAGTAGTATGTCATAAATTATATTTTATACGATTTTAGAATGTTTTATTGAAAGAATTATTATATATGAAGCCGTTTTCATGAGTACGATACTGATAACCGAGAATCAGTTACTCATTGGCTTGCATTGTAATTTAAACTATTCGAATGGCAACACTGTTTATTTACTTATGTCTCATTTAAGATATTATCTAAATTTCACATTTATGATAATAATATATTCTTATTAAAATATTTATGTTATAAGCCAAGTAAGCAAGGACTGGTATAGTGAGTTGTACCTAACAGTGTTCTTGTAAATATTAATTTCGTCTGGATACAATTCACTAAATACCTTATAAACGATAAACTTTTTGAATTGTAATGTCATATTGTCCTTTAAGTTTTGGGACAAGTGTGAAACGTATTAGTGATTATAATTTTGTTTTGTGTTATTATTGTATTAACTTGTTGTTTTAATGTAGTTTTAAATATTATGGAAGGATAGTAGTAGACACTTCATCTTAACTTATTGTATAAGTGATTTATTTCATATCATTATATTTTAAGTGTGAATTATGTGTTATTGTAATTCAAAATCAAGCATAATTTTTTATTCAATTAAATTTAAAAATACTTTGCCTACATGATATTAAAAGTACAATCTTAATGTAGACAATTTTTCAACATATTTTTCAAAATGACTACAGTTAATTATGGATGTTCTACTACACTAGAAATATATATCCGTGGTCAGTGGTATAATGCTAACATTTCACTGGATGATGATTATCTGTGTATTAGTTTAGATGAAACTTATGAAAATTATTCATCAATCAATGGGTCACTTAATAATAACACCTTAGGTGTGTCTTATAGAATTCAACATTAATTTATAGTTTACTAATTGATATCAATATTTCAGATTCTTCTAGTGGATTAATTGGCTGTGTTGATGTACCAGATTCTGTAGCAAATCAAAAACGACTAATACGTGTAGTTAAAACTGATAGCAATGGACTGGGCATATCGATTAAAGGAGGACGTGAAAATAAAATGCCAATTCTTATATCAAAAATATTTAAAGGTATGGCTGCTGATCAAACTGAACAGCTTTATGTTGGTGATGCTATTCTTTCTGTCAATAAGCAAGATTTAAGGGAAGCGACACACGATGAAGCAGTTAAAGCACTTAAACAAGCTGGAAAAATAGTTGAATTAGAAGGTAGAGTTACAGTATAAATGTAATAATGAATAATAAAATAAAATTCTTATTAGTAAAACGTTTATTACTAAATCTATGCTTAAAATTTTAAATACAATATAAATAATTAATTATAACTTTTATTAAGTCAGAACTAAAATTTTATACTAATATATAATGTGTTATTATTTTCAGTTAAATATTTGCGAGAAGTTACTCCTTATTTTAGAAAAGCTACTATCATATCAGAAGTTGGATGGGAACTACAAAAAGGATTTTTATCATCTAGTCTACCTCCTCATCGTTCTCCTCAAAAATCTGATTCTCGTTATATACCATTGCAACTTTGTTGCTTAACACGAAACTATAAACACATTGACAATGGTATTATGTAGATATTTTTAATGACCCCTAAAAATCAATATTTATTTATAAATTAATTCTTTCAGAAAATAAAACATTTGAACTACACTCTCCAGATGGTATTCATTCTTGTATTTTAAGAGCTCATGAGACTAATGAAGCAACATTTTGGATTCATACTCTTCATGGTGCTTTAAATGCTCTTGCTTTAAAAGCTTTACAAGATGCAAACAAAGTTCTAACAAATTTACTTCCTTCATTAGGTCAACTTCATCATCTCAGTTGGCTTTTTAAGATTAATCGTAATGAGGTATGTTTTCTTAAGTCTATGTAAAAACAAAAACAGATACTATTTATGAGTTAATTTTGATTTTTATAATCATTACTATTATGTAAGGTTATGAAAAGAATCTGGACATGAATCATTAAGAATGATATTTTTTTTTTTTACGAGAAAATTTATTTTTTAACATGGATGTATTTTGAAAATGTGTTATACAATTTGTTTGCTTGTCAGAATTTTAGAATCTATATTATGTACAAAGTATAACAATCTGCTTAAATTATATATTGATTGTTAGTTATTTTTGTGTTTTACATTTTTTGATTATTAATTATTCAACAGTTTTTTCAAGTTCCTTTCACTATAAATATAATATTGTTATTGATTTAAAATATTAAAACCAAAATATAATTTTCCTTTTAGAATGGTTGTTTGCATAGTATAAGTTCAGACGAAGATTTTTCTACAAATGATAAATGGCAACCAGTATTTGGTGTAGTCACTAGTAAAGAGTTTCGTTTATATGATGTAGCTCCATGGAGTACAGATGCTTGGTCTTCACCTACATTTGTATGTCCATTACTGTCAACAAGGCTTATGAATTCTTCCCGTAACTCTGAAATAATTACATTTAGTATTCGTTGTGGAACAGAGGAAGGAATCATCACTCATAGACTCAAAGTAGAAACACAAAGGGATCTTGCAAGTTGGGCTAGAGCCATTATTCATGGTTGTCATAATTCAGTTACTAACAGAAAAGAACTTGCTTGTAGTAAGTATTAATTTTAAATAGTATTGGTAGATTAAATATTAATGGATTTATTTTCACAGTAAATAAAAAATTTTATTAGGATGGGATGAATAAAAAATCATTTGAAAATTTGGTGGCAGTGGGATATCTCAGAAAAATTATTTTAGTTAGCAATATTTTTATAATTTGATATGGTTCCCACTGGTACATTACAATACATCATAATAAAAAACTTAAGTTATATACAATTATGTATATGTATATAATAATCTAGCCTGTTTTGTTTCTATGATTATTAGTTTAGATAAATGTTATGTTGATTTTTAATTTAATTTTAGTTTTGAAAATCAAGAAATTAAATTATTTTAATTGAAATTGTTTTAGGATGTTTATGGAAAGGAAAACCATCTCAACTTTTAATTCATTATGAGAATGGCTTCACTCTTTATGAGTCAACAACAGGTTCTGTTGGACGGGAACCTAAAAAACTATGGAGTTATTCTTTTGAAAAGTTAAAAATGTCTTCAGATGATAACAATAGACTTTTATGGCTAGATTTTGGTGATAACATTGAAATAGTAAGTATAGAATGATTAAATTAAGTAATTATTGTTATCCAGGATAACTAATAATGTTATTTAATAAATCAAAATCAATATTTCTGTAGGAATTGGATCTAGAATGTAACCCAAAGCCACTAGTGTTCATATTGCATAATTTTCTATCTGCCAAAATTTACAGACTGGGTTTGTATGCATAAAGTTTATGTAATTGTTTATTGTTTATAAAACTAAAAGTTGTAAAACTTTTTATCATAATTTAATATGATATAACATTACATTTAGATATATTAAGTATCTTATAGCTAAAATTTATCAGCTCAACTAAATAAGAATTTAAAAATTTGTATTTTTTTTCAATAACACAAAGTTTTTTTTATAAACCATAATTGGGGTCTTTTTAATACTTAAAAAAATAATTTCATTAGTTCATTGCATTTTAGATTAAAATATTAATCACATTTACAAAATACTAACGGGATGCATAGCACCTTCATTTGCACATACATTCCTACACTTCAAATATTAGTAACTTATCTGTGATAAAATGTTTTATATGGTTTCAAAATATAATTTTTTTTTTTGTGTTTGTGTGTTGACTACAATAATTGTGCTATTAATTAATATTAAAATGTCAATTTTTCTATTTTTATTTGCACAGTTATAATTTATTATGAATGAAAACTATTAAAAATTTTATTACATTTTAGTATATCTATTAAATTTCTTGTTTTTAATTTATATATTATAATTTAACTTATACTTATTCCAGTTAATTAAAATTTTACTTATTTATAGGAAATTGTTAATTATAAGCATTAAATAAAACTATAACATTTATAATAAACTGGCATGTTGTTACTATTAAAAACAAATTAATGATTATTTTATTATTAAAAATTACATATCGTTTTAGAAAATATTTTACCAAATATTATTTTAATAATCATATTTTAAAAATCCTGTATTGGGAAATGTCTCATTCTATATACAAAAAATTTAATTCATTATGGTATATAAAAAAATTATATATATTGAAAAAGTAATATATGGTTTACCATATCATGTTTTCAATTCTCACATAATTTTGCCTTGAAATTCTTATTCTCAATGATGAATTTATTAATTTTAAGTCAAGTCTTATAATGATAAATAATTATTATTTATTAGACTAATAATCAAAAGAATAAAATTTTATCTATTTACACTAAGTATACTTAGAATATCTGACTCAATGTTAATATTGATTCATTAAATTATCATGTTAAATAATTATTTAAACAGAAAGTTTTTTTTTTTTCAAATAAAAATTTAATGAAAGAACATTTAGTAGTGATAATTTGCAAGTAAAAGTTTTGTAAGAACAAAACATATTAAACTTGTATGACATATTTTCATATATATTTAAACAATATTTTACTGATTTTAAATGGAGTAATTTTTTAGAGTTCAATGAAAAATTCCATTTTTATGTGAGCATAATTGCATTATCATCTGCATTTAACACAATACACGTAGTACTTTCTGAAATAGTTATACCACCTGTATCATCAACAAAACCTTGTGCTGTATCATCATCATCAGTTATATCAATTTTACTATCATGGTGTTTAACAGGACTAACTTCTACACCTAAATAAACAAAGAGTATTAGCAGTTATCATACAATTCTAAATTTCTTTCTTAAGATATGAATATTGTACTCTATTTGTAATTATTACCATTTTGAGTTTTGTTATCATGACTTATCAAATGATCATTATATCTTTTCAAACTAACACTTCCAAACGTACACTGATTACATAGAAAATAAGAACTGCCTATTATATTTTGATGGTTATTTGTTATATGACTTTTGAGTGCTGTTACTTGTATACACTTGTAGTCACAATGTAAACATTTATACGGTCTGTCTTCAGAATGACGAAGTTTGTGTCGTCGCAGTGAATTATGATCACCTGAAATATTAAAATATACCAGTTTTCAGTTTCAAGTTTATATTATAAACTTATTGTGGTGTAATTGTACCTGTTTTGAAGTTACAGTTTGGTGCATTACATGAAAATGGTTTTTCACCAGTATGCTGACGCATATGAACTTGCATCATGTGCTTTGTAGCTGAATTGTGATTACATACTTGACAAACATAAGGTTTCAATTTTAAATGAACATTTTTTGTATGAAGTTTTAAACTTTTTGAATTTGCTAATGTCATATGACATATTGAACAAGTTTTTTCCGTGTACCTAAGCAAAATAATTTAATAATATTTTTATATAACATTAATAAATAGGATATGAACAACAAAGTAATTATTATATATTTTTTTTATAAACTAAACTTAAAAATTAAAAATAATTGAGTTATATTTTCAAAAATTTATTAATGAAACATAATACTGACAAATCATTTAATCGGTAAAGTGTAAGATATAATTTTTTGATTTAATTTTAAAAGTGACCAAATATTTTTATTATAGTTATAAAATTCAGTTTTTGTGTTTTATGTAAATTTAAAAATCTTGGAAATTCAAAATTTATCAACTTAATTCTTTTTAACAACCACTCAAATTAATTATATTATAATTTAGTTAAGTTTTATTTCTTAAATTCAACCAAAATAGTTAAGTCAATTCATTATTTAATTAATTTTTCCATTTGTTAAATAACTTTTTAAATATTTCTTTTGTAATTTCAATATTTAATCCCTGAATGAGGGTTGTGTAATAAGATGGTTAAACATGAGATCACATTTGGTAACTATTTATACTTCAACTCTTTTAGAATAAGAGCAAAAAATTTCATTTAACTTTAAACATTTTACTTTCTCTTAATAGCACACTAAATCCCACCAAAATATCTATGATATCAATTTGACTCATTTTTAACTTGCACTAATAATATATATATTTTTTAAATTTTCTAAGCCTACCATCTTTCTTTATTAGTACATTTTGCCTTTGAATGAAATACTCTATGATTTTGTAGTTGGATGGAGTTCTCAAATTTAGCACCACAGTCAACACAAGTAAGAGTTTTACCATGTTTCATTGATATGTGATTCACTAGATTATGATAAGTTGTAGTCACATATCTTTTGCAAACCTGTATTAATAAATAAATAAGAAATATTAATTTTAAAGCTTACACTACTAATCATATATTAATGTATGTAATAAAATAATGCAGAAAAAAAAAAATTAAAATTCTAATAAAAATACATTTTTTTGGCTTTATTAAAATAACTTTTTTTTAAAAGTTCACAAATCATACACCTATTATTAATAAATGTGTTTATATTTAAGTATAAACGTTTTTTTTGTAATATAAGTCATATTTTTATAATTTATTAATCATATTAAACATACGTGACACTTAAACATATCAATATTAATTTTGTGACTTTTCCACAAGTGAGTCCTACAAGTATTCCACCTTGATGTTACAAAATTACAATCCTTTTCACTACATTTGTAGTCTTTACTATCATTTGAATGACATAATAAATGAAGTGCTTTTGAATTTTCTGATCTGAATTTACATTTACAATATTCACATCTAATAAAGAATATTAAATTATTTATTATTTTTTAAATAGAATTTATTAATAAAAATATCCATTGGAATTACTATTTTATGCATAGAAATGTATTATAATGTTACAATCCATATAAGAAGTGTTAATCTATGTAAGGAAAAATAATTTCTTATCATACTATAACTAATTATTAAATGTAGAAGCTTCTAGTATGTAGAAATTGTTAAGAAATTATTCAAATAATAAAATCTATGATAATATACTTTTATTTCAAAAATTTATAGTTTCTTTATAGACTTTTTTTAGACCAATGATTACAAAGTATGATTTGTTTTTTTAAATATAGACCTTTCATTATTTTATACATACTTAGCAATATATTCAATATCTTCATAATTAATTTTATTAGTGGTAATAATCTTACTCGGTTGATTTTTACTAGAATTATTGTATATCTCTTTATATGTATGCTAAAAAAATAAAATTAATTTTTGATTAAATAACAGTAAAGACTAAAAATAAAAATGTATTTTGTTCATCATCAAATTAAGTTATTCATGTTAAAATAAGAGCATAAACTATCAAAATGTATTCTAATGTAAGCTATCTAAATTGTTTTTATGAATATTTTATTTTACACTAAGTAAAAGGACAAAAAATATAAGTATACTTAAAATGTTTAATAAACACAGAGTACAATTACTAGATTAGATAAAAAAGGAATTAAAATTAATGTTACACCTGTAATGAATGTTCTTGGCATTTTTCTAAGGTACCAAAAGTCATCTTACAAATAGCACATGCAAATACTTCAATAGTTTTTCTCATACCGTGATTTTCAATTTCTTGTAATTTTTTAGTCTTCAATAACATAATATAAATAAAATTTTTTAATAAATTGTAGTGTTAAGTAGATCATTACATATATATTATTTGACTGCGTTAAAAAGATATTTTTTATTTATGTCTCTTATAAGAAAAAATAATTAAATTTTAAGTTTTGTACGATTGGGTATTGGTGAATGTATAAATCACCTGTGCTACATACCCACTTAACGAATTAAAATGCTTATAACTCAAAAGGCACTTTTGCTGCAGTTATTATGACAATTAAAATTTATTTAAAAAAAAGAGCTAAAAACTACTATTATTATTGTTACTAAAATAAACAATTTTTTTTTAATTTTTATTAGAAATAAATAATAAAAATATATTTGGAATGTCATATAAAAATGCACAAAACTGTTTTAAAAAATTATAAGAGTTGTATCTAGTTCAACTTAATTGGCATAACTAGATAGGGAATTACCTTACTTAAGCTTAAAATTATACCCTCTTGTTTTTAGACTATGGTAAATTTTATAAATGGTTATTTAATATTTTATTATATGCTTAAAATATACTAGAGATATCTTATTATCTAGAGATAATTTAAAATAAAAAATAAATAGATATTATCTAGCTAGAAATTTATTTCAAATAATGTGATTAACCTGATTTTGAGAGTATGACAAAATAGATGAATTTTACATATAATGTTATTCGTTAAATGTATAACTTAGAACCGTGATCGCGATTAATAGTGACAATGAAAGAAAATATATATACAGAGTGTTCAGTAAGTAAGGAAACAGGTCAATTGTTACAAACAATAAGAACAATAAAAACCCAATTCCTTACTTACTAAACCCCCTATATATATTTATGAAAAACTTCATTAGTTAAATATTAATTAATAGTGATTTTATATTGTAAAATTGTTAGTATATTTAATGTATATACCAATTAAGTTTATATTTCAAAAAAAATAAGCTATAGTTGCTACTAATTACTCCTCTATTTTTATATACATTTATATTAGATATAATTTATATAAATATTCAATTATTATTTTTACAATAATATAAAAAATAATAAAACAACCCAATTCAAATATATATTTATTTTTTTAAATGATCTATTTCTAACAAATTACCTCATGTTTTTTCTGAAGATGTAGTACTAAATTTTGTTTCTTGAAAGTTAAGTAGTCACAATGTAAGCATTTGAAGCGTACTTTACCTTTTCTTTTTTGCTGGTTATTACTATTTGATAGTAATAAAGTCTTTCCAGGTGCATACTTAGTGAGTATATTTAAATTTGCTGGTTTAACTGAATTATTTATTACATTTGAATTTAAATTTTCTCTGACTACAGTACCTACAAAAAAACGTTGCAATAAAAAAGTTACATAAATAAAAACAATAAACTTACAATTTAATAATAGTTCTTTATTATTAAAAATGATCATAGGTGTATCAGTGCTAGCATTGTCCATTTTTATAAATTTATCATAATTATTTTTTGATTTAATTAATTATAAATTATTTATTGTAGGTGTAACTGTAAGATTAATAATTTCAAAATATCTAACTACTAACTAATTAAAAAAAAAATTGTTGAATTTATTAATTTATTTAATAATAAAGTTGGCATTTGAAGTATGTGTTATAGTATAGATTTATTATCACATAGAAATTCGTTAGTTTTAACCAAAACAAGCAATAATCAATTAAAGGTACTATTAGCACAGAATAGTTAGTCTTTTATCTATTCTGTTTGTTATCTATCTATATACAACTGTAATATTACGTAGATAATATTCAGTTTGATTTTTTCATTATAAGGTAAATTTTATTATTTACCAAACATGTTTTTATTTAACAGTATAAGTAAACTAAACACACAAATCAAGAATCTTTCTTCAATAAGTTCACATTTATTTTTTTCAACAAACCAAACTCTGTGTTTAGATTTAACATGGCGTAGATCGTAAGTTAGAATAAAGAAATAGAAATTTAGTGTTATTAATTAAAATGTATATTATTATTACTGAAATAACTATAACAGGAAAAAACTTCCTCTGAATCCTATGGACAGAGGAACATTAACAGATGGTGTAGATTATATATTCCTTGATGGCCGGCCAACACCTTTTGGTATGAAGCGTAAAAGAAAACTGTTGCAACAAAGAGAATATGCTGTGAGTAATATAAAAAAAATACTTCATGTTATAATTTACTCATAACTCATTAATATCTTGAAAATAAGGGAAATTTTCAAATTTTTGTTTGTCAGATGAGATTTTATAATAATAATTCAAAATTTAAAAATTGGTAGAATTATTTTCTAACATAGTTATACAAAATGAAACAGATTATTACTCACTAAACCCATCTGATCTATTTTTATTGAATTGAATTATTTACATTTGGTACTCAATAAAAAAATGCCAATTTACCTAAGGTAAAATAGCCATATAGTATTATATACAAATTTTCAATCTGAGTATATAAAATTTTATTTTTTAAGTTCCTTGAATATTCTTTAAAATATAGACCATTTAAGAAGGGTCATGAGCCAGTTCAATTTATTTCTGTTCTTGACTTGAATCCTTGCAGATACCAATGTTCTTTAGCAAACTAATTAATATCATTTTTTCTCAGATTTCTTATCACCTTAAAATGAAGTTTTAAATATTTTGAAAGACTTAATTCATAAAATAAAAATTAATGATAGAAATCAAATTTCAACTTTAATATTGGTGTACTAATATATTTTACACATTTCATAACTTATTTTTTGTGTACCTTAACAATACTTGTAAACATTATATTAGTGCTAGAGTTTGATACAACTAAAATTATAATTGATATTTAACTGTTCTAAATTTGATCACCGCCCTAAGATGAATCATTTGACTTAATTATATATTTATTGTGGAGTGTTCAATATATTTTGATAAGAAAAATTATGTTATTCATCATGTATAATTTTAAGTCTAATAGTGGGCGTCTTCAACCTTTCATTATGATTAAACTTCTTATTAAGATTTATTTTACTTGTATATAGTTATATAAGTAAAATTAAAACTATATTAAAAATATTATTAATTTAAAAAACTAAAAAATATTAAAAATATTAAACTCAAAGCCACAAAAAAATTAATGAAAAGTCGCGGATACGTATTTTGGAAACAATGTTACCATTATCAACGCTAAACACATACATACTTATTATATAGTTATATAATTTTTCAAAATAACAACTTTTGGACCAGTATTTCAGAAGTTATTGACATATTTATCTGTAAGTAAAAGGAATAGTATGTCTGGGAAATGTCTAGTTAAAAATATAGCAGCACCCACTCTTCATGTCCAGTCATTACTATAAATTGGTTCGATTTTAATTAAATGGTTCATGATAAGTGAACCAATCTGTATAGTTTTAATTTTTTAACTTTAATAATCTATTAGTTATTCAAGTATTTGTACAGAGTGTGACGTGGGAATTTATTATATTTTAAATCATCATAGCTTTTCTCAGCAAATTATTACACGGAATTTTTTTCTATGATAATATGCAGAATTTTACAAATTTTTTAATTCTGAAACTTATGTCAAGGAATCTGGCTCAACTCCAAGAAAATATCAAAAAGATATCATCCAAAATTTTCATTAACTGACCAAAAGAATGATCGCAAATTAGCCAAGATTTATGTAAAAACTTAAAGTGCGCATCTATGTGAAATAATTTAAAAAAAAAAATAACATTGTGGTAACATTTCATGCTGTTTTAAAAATAAAAATTTGTGACACTCTTCATTTCATACAAAAAATTTTATTTGATAAAAAGTTACACTGATTTGAATATGATAGGTTCTCATGTCACACCTGTAGTATCATTTATATGTTACTACTACTGTAAAATACATATATTATATAATATTTGTTATTTTTAGAAAAAAATAGTGGAACTCAGTAAAAGTTTGGATTTAGCTAAAGAACGATATGCAGAAAAATTATCCAAAGAAGAAAAATTAATTAAGAATATATTGGATAAAAAACTTTTACCAAAAGGAACTAAATTTATCAAAAATTGATCAATTAATTTATTCATAGAATATAATGCATTTTGCTAATAATAAATATTTATTCTTTAAAAATGAAAAATGTAGTTTTCATAAAATTATATTGTATTTCCTAAGTATTTCAATTTATTCAGTCAAAATGCATTCCAGTATAAACTATAATCCACATAACCTGAAAAGAAAAAATGAGCATTACTATATATCAGTATTTTTAAATTAATTTGACTGAATTCTGAATTGTAGCAGAAAAGAAGTATTGGGACTCAAAATGAAACAACTAATAAATAAAAAAAAATTAAACTTAAACAAACATCCCAAACTGTGATTTTGATTACATTCATCAGAAATTTTCTTAATTTGATAAAAAATAGAAACATCCTATCAAAATTTAATTTTTAAACAACATAATATTGCATTTGAAACATTGACAAAAAATATATCTAATTTATATAAATTATTAATATTTATAGACATAACATACTAAAAATCCGGCTAGTGAGGTAACAAATCCTTCTTTAGTTAGTTCCCATGCTCCACCAAATTCTTCTTCATCAATTTGTTGAAAATTAGTAAAATATGTGTATACTATAGCAGCATTTAATACGACAAAACTAAGGAAAATACAAAAAAAATTGTCATAGTATAGGTAGTGTTAACTTAATAAAAAGTTACATTAACTTACATTCCCAAACCAAATAATCCTTTAAGAGGTAATAAACCCCATAGAACACCTGCAAGAATGCCAATTATTTGTCTTGCCCAATATATAACATCAAGAAATTCATCCTAAAAAATTATTTATTGTATAACGCATACATTTTATTTTTAAATGTAACACATTACTTTATCTGGCCATTCAGAATTTTTGGTGGTAGCCTTTTTAAAAGTATTCCAAATAGAATTCTGATTAGTAGTTTTCTTTTCTACTGATCTAGACGACATTTTTTTATTCCTAAATATTAAGTATTAAAACATTTGAATAATCAAATATATATTTATTAATGAATTATTAGATGAAATTAATTTTTACTTAACCAAAAGGAATACGATAAAAATATGTTTTATCAAAATATCGTTAACATAATTTTATCAGTAAAAAAATGCCAACTTAAACCACGAGTATAATAGGAATATGTATTTTTTACCAAAAACCACTTATTCTAATGCCTTATTGTACATAACTTTTTTTCTTGATTTAGCTTAATTCTTTATGAACTTAACTTAAAAAAATTATTATTTTCTTAATCAATAGATATTAAACTAGAATTAAAATATAATGATAAACATGTAAGTGTTTTTTTATATTATTTGAGAAAATATTATTAGTTGATGTATAACTCATTTCATTAGTACCCCAGATTATTTTCTTATATTTTAAAAATTGTTATATCCCTTATGTCAAATACTCCTATAGCTTTATTAATTTTAACGTTAATGTTAGTTTAGCCTTATGATTCTTGAAAGATTACTATTCTCATTTTCGATTAAAATCAAATTATTAGTTATGATCTAAGTAATTACTGGTCAGTTTTTTCAATACATTTAAAAATTATATATGTCTATAAGTTATGTAAAAAAAATGGCACTACATATATGCTTTTATTAAATTTCATACAAATATAGTCCCTAGGAAATTTTAAATTAAACAAGCAAAAAAATAATTTCTGTTTGACAGTGTTCTTAAAATTGTCATTTAACCCTTTACCTAACAGAGAATAATTTTTATCTTACTAAATTTCAAGTTTTATTGATCCACGTATGTAAAGCATCTCTCCATTGTCATATAATTTGACTCTAGTTTGAGTAAAAAATTATCCCTACACGTTTGTTATTAATAATTAAATTCTTGTCTTTAAAATATATTTTAATATAATAACAGAAAAAAAATCTATAGAAACAATAGTACTATTAAATATGAGCATTGTTTAATTTCAATAATATTTTTACTGTTAGAGAGTTATATTAAATTAATGAGTAAACTAAAGGAACTATTTTTTTTTTAATTTGGAATTTGGGTTCTCCACAAGTTTAATCTTATTCTTAATTACTTTACAAGTATTTTCCAGAAAGGTTTGTTAAGATATATCATTTCCTAAAGTAATATCATAATTTTGAGATCAAAATGAATATATCGAAAAATTGGAAAACATAAAAAATTGAAATTAAATATATCTAATTTAATTGCAAAAATAAAAACACATAAAACGACGAAATTTTCTAAGCTTATGTACTATAAAAAGAAAAAAAAAATTTGTCCCGACACTTTATCTTCTACATGCCGTAGTTAAAAAAAATGCTAATTTTGTGTTAAAATTTTCAACTTTAAAATGCTATAATTTTTCGAAAAATGTATGTATCAGAATAATTTTTTTTTTTTTAATACATTATAAGTACATCTTTCATTTGACATACTTTTTATTAAAATTGGACTATTTCCCCATATATAGGGGGCGTTCAAAACTTGAAACATTGTATAAAAAATAAAACTTTTTCATCTTAATTNATTTGACATACTTTTTATTAAAATTGGACAATTTCCCCATATATAGGGGGCGTTCAAAACTTGAAACATTGTATAAAAAATAAAACTTTTTCATCTTAACTTTTGAAAAAGTTCCGGAAATACTGCGTCCTTTAAACATATATCAAATCAAAGGTTATGTCATATACTATAAAATGAAAAAAAAATTTGTCCCGACGACCTATCTTCTATGCGCAAATGACTACCGTATTCAAAAATATGCTATTTTTGTATTAAAATTCTGGGTTTTGTATTTTATTTTATTTTAAAATATCTTAAAAGAGGAATACATTGACTTTCATGAATATTATTCATATAAAATTAGCTAAATAGCTAATTTTATAACGCGACGAAAGCAATGAACAGATGTCGAATCAGTAACACTAGTATCTTTCACACTTAGGGTACGAGGTTCAAATCCGCCTGTGGCGTTTAATATTTTGCATATTTTTTGAGTTAGAAAACAATTTTGAAATCATTTGATTTTTATCTCATTTAGATTCAGTAACTTCAATAAATATCAAAGATCCCATCACTATAGTCTCCCCTTGTGAGAAGAAATTTCTTATTCATGTTAATATTATTTTACTATGTGGTTTTTTTGTGGCTACGATTGATTTTGCCAACCTTCACTTGACCTACTTTTATCAACGATACGTCAAATGATTACAATTCGTCTTTAGTTGAAGATATTACCCTTAAAAATTGAAAAAAAAATCCCTTAATCAAATAACAAATAGCTTAACCAGCTTTATCCATACAAACAATTAAAATCATTAATTTCTAATATTTTTAAAATATATTGTTGAATTAGATTCGATATTATATAATTTTACTTTGAAATTTATTAATTTTTTTACTCTATTTGTGTGTGCTACTACCAGTCTATAACATTCCAAATTTTTTCGTAATATGTTGCTATATAAGTCATAAATTTATGATTTAAATATATGTTATATACATATTAAAAAATTATTTTTAGTTTCACCTGAATTTAACAATGGATTTTTACAACTATAATCAAATTTTATAATACGCTCAATTGAGTAAATCTTTTTAACAACTTTTTTTTATTGGTTCTTTTATTTAAAGTAAATCATTAAAATTAATTAAGTTCTTAATTTTCAAAAATTAATTAGATATAAATAAATACAACATTTTTTAAAGCAATTTTATGATGTTTATAATTTGAAACAATATTTATAGTTTACATAAAATAAATAAAGATAATACAATAAATATTACTAATATAAAATATATAATATGAATCAGAATAAATAAATTGACAAACAATCATAATTATGCAAAAAAAAAAAATATACATAGTCTAATTCACACTTGATATATATTTTCTCAAATAGATAAACTTTAATAGAATTGTGCGGATAGTTATTTTTTTATTCTGTACTTAAGATTCTTAAATTGTAATCAATATTTATTTTAATATTTACATTTTTCCTAGACATGATTGATAAAAATAATATTAGTTAGAAATTTTAATTTATTCTCCTGAACAATTTTTTGGTCTTATAAGTGTGTCCTTAATTATCAACACTACATAAAATAAAACTTTGAGTCAAAAAAAATATTTTTATCACAGATAAATATTATTTTGTAATAGAGTTTAAAATAAAATAATTAATTAAACTTAATTCTAAACGCAATAACTTAAAAGAAAATTCTTGTGAAAAGTCAATATAAGTTAATATTAGAGGTGAGTGAATACATAATAATAAATTCATTCAAACTTATATTTTAATAGGAAAGATATGAAAATCAATGATTTTTTAACAACAAAATTATTTTTAATTTGTAAGTAGTATGAAACATAACTAAATACACATATACACACACTAACACATATAGACTAGATTAATTAAGTTTTTTTGCTCATATTTCATATATCAAAATTTATATTTACATTATGATATAAAAATATCATATTGACTTTAGTGAAAATATTAAAAAAGTGTTCATTATTCAATTGTATATATCAAATATAAGACTTATTACTTGGATTTATTTTATTTTAAATAAAATAAAAATAACTATTTCGGAACAAGGATAAAATAAATGATAATTATTAAAAATCATTTTTAAACAACAATGGTTTATAAGAATACTTAAAAGTGTGATTTAAAATAAATTTTACTTTGGTTTAATTAAGATAGGAATATAAGATAATAATAAATCATAATAAAAATGTTACTGAAGTATTAATTTTAGTATAAAAATATCAAAAGTTATGAAAAAGATATTTTTATCATATCATATTTTAGTTTATATTATAAATTAAAATTAATAAGAATTATATTTGATACTTGATAAGCTATAAATGCATACTTAGCCCTGTATATTTTAGATAATTCATAAAAAGAATTATCCAACAGTTGGTATATAAATACCTATTCTATGTTCTCCATATTATCTGCATATATTTTTATTTTTGAAGAGATTAAAATAAGTATTTGGCATGAATAAATGCACAATACTTAAGCATGGCATATTATTCTATGAAAGTATAATTGATAACAAAATCATAAATTTAAAAAAATGAGATCTAAAAACAAATAATTAAAAATTAAAAATATGTACAAGTAAATTTATTAGTGAATTAAAAAAAAAATTATATTATTAAATGATGAAGTTGATATTTTAAATTAGGACATGTTTGACTAAAAAAAGGAAAATTACAGAAATAAAATATTCTACATTACTTCAAGAGTTGTACAAATTCATGTGTACTTTAAATATATTCAATCACTTACTTCCCTGTATGGTATTTCTGAGGTAATAGTGAAGTCTTCAAAGTAATGATTAAGGAACTCAAAAGTTGGTCGTTTTTCAGGATCGGAGTCCCAGCATAATAACATCAGTCTATAAATGTCATCAGGTATAAAATTTGAAACAGGTTTTGGCATTCTATAACCATGTTCCACTTGTTCAATAACTTCTCGTCCATGCATACCTTAAAAATATATAAAAATAAGAAAAGGTAACAAAGAAATATAAATCTTTAGTAGCATTAAAGGTGTAATATTAAATAATTATTTTAAAAAACACTAAAAAAATATATTTAGAAAAGGATTATAATACCATTACATAAATTCCGAGTCTAGTAAAACATACATAGTTTCACTACACTCAGATTTCATTTTATTTCTTAATAATCTGTATAATTATTGATTTTATAGTTATATTTTACTTCTTATTGACAAATATAAATTTTCAAATGGGTTTATTGCTTCTATGCTCTCTTATATCTTTTGTAAGAGCCACAGACTAACAAAATAATATTAAATTACAATTATTTTTAAAAACGTATATATTGTAAATAAAAAAGTAGACAAACAATAGAAAATCATTTTATTTTTTTACTAAATAGTAGTAGTAAACTGGAATAAAACCAAATTTCTGGTAGTTAATTAAAAGGGAAAAAATGTTTAATACCAGGATATGGCACTTGACCATATGTAAATAATTCCATTAGCAAAATTCCAAATGACCACACATCTGATTTTATAGAAAATCTGCCATATACAATAGCCTCTGGAGCTGTCCATTTGACTGGGAATCTGGTACCTTGTTTTGGACAGTATTCATCATCCTCAATAATCCTAGCTAGTCCAAAATCACAAATTTTGGCTAAATTATTTTCTCCTATAAGGACATTTCTAGCTGCCAAATCTCTAAATTACACAAAATAGTTATTTATGTAATACATAATGCTGAATCATTTATAAATATTATACCTATGTATTAATTGTTTCAATTCTAAATAAGCCATTCCACTGGCTATTTGTGAAGCAATATAAATAAGATCAGCAAATTGTAAATATTTGTTATCACTATTTCTTAGAAAATCTAACAGACTGCCATTGCACATGTATTCTTGAATTATTAATACAGGTTCATCCTTTGAACAAACAGCATATAAAGCAACCAATCTATCATGTCGAAACTTTTTCATAATTGAAGCTTCTTGTAAAAATGCTTGTGTTGACATAGAGCCTTGTTTTAAAGTTTTTACTGCTACTTCAATATTGTTTCGCCATTTGCCATACCAAACTTCTCCAAAATTACCATGACCTAGTTTTCTAATTAGTTGTACTTCATTTCTATCTATTTCCCATTGATCTCTAAAATTTGGAGCTAAATCCCAAATTTGTGGCTGTGGTTTGAGACAAGGACGAGCTAACACATGGCACAATCCCAAAGCATTTTCTAAATATAATAATTTACATAAATTATAGCTATTTAAAAAAGTAATAATTTTAATAATAACAGAAAATTATACTAACTAGAATATGCAATTATCAATTCAGGTAAATTAGAAAATGTTTGATTTGTAGCAATATAAAAACCACCATTATCCAGTGTTTTAATTTTGTAATGTTTAACATGATAGCCACGTCCACCCTCCCAGTCTTTTACACTTAAAGAAAAACCATTAGGAGTATGTTCAGAATCTCGAACTAAAAATGTTCCTCTTTGATTTTCTTCTGATAATAAGAGTTTTTCTGCTTCTTTTCGAGATATTTTACCAAAAAACCAGCTAGTCAAAAAAATGATAAATAATTAAAATACTTTATTAGTTTTAGACATATTCAATACATACTCTTCACTCTCAACAGATTTTTCTTCTGCAACAAAATTCCATGGAATTAATCCTTCATCACCTGTCCTTAAATGCCTTACTCGCCACCAATCAGGTTCACTGTCATCTAATAGTTCCATACGATCTCCCTTAACAAAGGAAACATCCGACATTTCCCTTGATTGATAATTATACACTGCAACCACAATCCGACTATGCAATGATGAATGCACTAATATAATACAAAATAGTGGGAAAATAAATACAAATTTTAAAAATTGTACAATAGAATTTTTACATGTTGATGTAGGGGTTCGTATAATATCAACTCCATGTCTTTTAATACTTGCAGTTCCATGTTGTCGACTTAAATCTGCAACATAGCGTACATCACCTGAACCTTTATTAAGGACATCTATCGTACTTTCAATTTTATACCCTGGATGAAACACTAAAAAAAAAAAAGAGTAATGATAATTTTTCAACTCAATAATTACCAAACTATTACCCATATGACGACCAGGATCGGGAGAGTGGCGACTACAACAAGTACCCATTTTATTTGTAATATACAGCCATAATTTTTGTGATAATTTATAACTTTCAAAGTATTAAAATAGTAACAAAATTAAAATAAATACATCAAATTATCTTCACTATCATTACTCGTGAGATTTAATTTATTGAAACGAATTGTATTTTAGTTTTTGGCCGAAACATTTATAAAGAGAGTTAACTTTAATTATTGATTTTCTCAATTTAATTGATATTTCATAAACTCATGAATTTTTTTTAATGTGGGTTAAGAATACGGTATTTTCTTTTGCAATATTCCGCCATCATGCAATTTGTGGACAACAATATTATTGATAAATATATACTCATGTACTTAGCTCGCTCTCGTGGTTTAAACTTATTTGAAAATGCATACTTATGTTTCTTAAATGAATGAACTCAATGACCTTAGTTTAAAGACTATCAACTAAGTAACTGCTGCATCTATTTTGGTCTGGTTAAACTTATATAGCTTACGGAATAATCTAATAATAATAATGCATAATAATATTAAAATCTTGACATTTATTGTATGGAAAATAAAAATTAGCCAACAAAACATTATTTCCCAACAAACTGCTGAATTTAAATTCATCCTTTATAGTAATAAAATATCTACAGTCTTAAAACGTTTTAAGGAGGTTACGTTGAAACATTGTTTTCAGGTAAAAATAAATTGAATACTTCAAGGATTTATTATTTCTTGGCCTATTTCCTAATGTCCTTTAGTAGAGAATGACAATATTTCTAATTATCTATAAGTGGTAAATATATAGAGATACTCCAGTGTACATTAGGGTGTCCCTTATTTATAAAATTTAAAAATTACGAAGTGTCACCCCCTAGAATTATTCGAATACATGAAAAAATAAATTGTACAAAATTTGGAGACGATTGGTCAACTCTAAGCGTGCCCCAAGAGGGTTAAAAATAACCCTCCAAGGGTGATTTTTTAGTTTTTTATGTCTATCTCAAAAACTTTAGCTATTGCGAAAATGTTTATTTGGACTTTTTTGTAGGTATACAATTTTTCTATAAAAAGTATTTATACAAAAATTTTCGAAAAGTTCTTATTTAACCCTAAAAAAATAAAAACGTATATGTTCTATTCTTACCGTTGAAATTGTTAATTTATAAATCATTGTAAAAACATAAAAAAAATTCATTTAACCGTTGTTTTAAATTTAATTTTCTATACATTTTTTCTATTATTTATGATTGTTCAAATCCTACAATTTTTTTAAGTTTAATTAAAAAAAACACATCAGAGTAAAATTAATACCGTCTCAGTTTCACATTGAAGCTAAAATAATGTTAACTTACAAATTTATATACAACCAGTGCTCGAATTGGCCAAAAATAAGTAGGGGAGCTCAACTTAACAATTTGAAAACTGCGTCCCTAGCATTTTGAAGACCTTTTTTTTTTTTACTCATTACTTTATTTAGTATTTATTAATAAATCATATTTCATTATCATACTAATATTTAAAAAAAAAAAAAAGAAGTGGTATTTTCCACCGTCCTCCTGTCCACCCAATAAAAAAAAGTAGTTGGGGTGCGCAAAAAAATTTAAAAAAAAGTAGAGGAGCTACGTCCCCCTGCGCACCCCCCCTCCCCCAATTCGAGCACTGTATACAACCAGAAACTTTATAAACTTGTAATAAAAATACATAATAAATGAATATTATTTAACTCTTTGATTGACAATTCAAATTGGCCCCGAAACAAAAAAAATTTTCAAACAATAAATGGCCTTGGCTATCCAACGAGCATGATGGATTGGGCCAGGAAATTTAAAATAAATTCTATGTAAAGGTGTTTCACCAAAAAATATTATGACCAATTCTAAAAGTCAATTCGAGGTTGGTATTTTTGTAATTGTTCAAAACTAAATTTCAAAGTATCGTTTTTTTTTATTTTTAATTTTTCTAAAATAATAGTATCTTCTATTCCACTTAAGTAATTTGTTTTATTTATATTTTGCCAAGACTTTTGGAATTTATTGAAAATAGGAACATCTGGTTCAGATGACGTATTAAATTTTACTTCAAAAACACTTTTCAATATAATTTCATAAATGTGATGTCTGCATGGTAAGTATAAAATATCACGCCCTAACATTTGCATAGAATTTATTTTAAAATTCCTGGCCCAATCCATCATGCTCGTTAGATGGCCAAGGCCATTAATTGTTTGAAAATTTTTTTGTTTCGGGGCCAATTTGAATTGTCAATCAAAGAGTTAAATATTCGTTCATTGTGTATTTTTATTACAAGTTTATATATTAAACAATGATTAAGTGCACCAATGCTGCATTAGCGCCAAATTTAGATTTATTAAAAATATAATTGATTATGAACCAATAGATAAAGATATTTCTAAAGTAGTTTTAAAAAAAAATTTTGGGTCACTTATGGTACTTAGTATCCGAATCGGCAGCATTACAGGCCCGTAGCCAGACCTAACTAGTTGTACGGGCACAAAGTAAAGTAAGACGGGCAGGCACGTATCCAGGGGGGGGCCGAGGGGCCTTGATTGCTTTGAGACCTTTTTTTTTTTTGCTTGTCAAAAATTTTTTGGGAACTTGGGCACCCCCCGAAATGAATTTCTGGATACGGGCCTGCGGGCAGGGTAAAATTTACAACAATAAATGATGAAAAAAATAAATAAATAAATAAACAAACAATAAATGAGTGATGAACGTGTATGCTTTGTATTTTTAAATTTCATGTGCGAAAGAAAACATACAGAAAATATTATTAGGTAACTTGGTACAATGCCAGTTTACGATTTTTCCTATCATTAAATTTTCGGAGAACTACATCGATATTCAATGCACTTGTGCGATGTCGTTCGAAAGCCAAGTACACTAGATCAGCCATGCGAGCATGGGACATTGACAAGCGCTGTGGCCTATTGATTGCAGTCAATGTTGAAAAAGTTGATTCGCAAGTTGCTGTACTACACCCAAATGTCTCAACAGCTGCCATCAATTCGTACGTTTTAAGGAAAGCTTCACGAAATCTGAGAAGTACCTCTAATCTAGTTCCATCGTCAGTCTGTGCTTCTCGCTGGATGAGGAAGTTTTTCACAACTGCCAATTCTTCTTCACTGGGAACTTTCAAACCTGAAAATTTATGAATTTGAGTTACTAGTGAAAGGGTAGTAAGAAACATGCTAGTAAAAAAATTCACATTTACTGTAAATTTTTAGAATTACCGAGTTCCTTGAAAACATTCATATTATCAGTTTTGAATTCGCTTATTCTGGAAATGGCAGTAACTAGCTCTTGATTGTCTGAGAAGC
>NW_026099574.1:9794689-9806467 GCF_025091365.1 Daktulosphaira vitifoliae | reverse complement strand
CCCCCCTATCATAAGACTTGGTGGAAGAGGAGAGGTTCCTCACCTGCCTTAGGTTAGTTTACGTTGGGTTTCAACGTTCCCTCTCCCATTGCATTATGTTAGTTTACGTTGGATTTATTCCCCCCCTCCACACCTATTCACCTACATCACATGTGGTGTGGTGGGTGGGTGAAGCGGGGGGGAACCAAAATCCCCTTTTTCACCCTACTCACCAGGAATTGAACGACTTCGAAAATCGATTTTAAATAATATCTGTGTTTTTCCAGGGTTTTGTCATTGACAAGAGTTGAAATTTCTGTGTTTGAGGTTTGTTGNTTGTCATTGACAAGAGTTGAAATTTCTGTGTTTGAAGTTTGTCGATTCTTTTTTTCTTCCCACATAATCATAGCTTCAACATGCGATCCTGTCTTTTCATGTCTTGGAAAACCTCTTTTAGCATCTTTAGCATTTTTCCAGTTTTTAAAGCCACTCAAAGTATATGCAACATCTTTCATTCCTGATGGTTTGAATTGCATACACGCATAACAAAAGGCAGCGTCTTTTTCCACCGAATACATCAACCACTTATATTCGTGGAACCATGATGCTTGAAAAGAACGATCTTTAGTTTTAGGATACTGCGTCAAAACTGTTTGTTTGATAGGTTCTCCTTTTTTAGGTAAATCTTCTAGCTCATTCATTGACACTGTTGATGTTGATAACACCTTTACTGAGTTTGATTCAGACTGGGAATCAACTTGAGCATCTACAGTATTCGTAGATGAAGAAATCCTAGGCAAGTTGGAAGTCTCTTCTAGACGGGAACGTTTTCGACCGAAATAATTCCTTATATCCATATTAGTTGAAAAAGATGAAAGTTTTGAAAACCTTAACAGAAAATTGAAATAATATTTTCAGTTTCCGTGACGAAGCTTTGGATATAAAAATATAAAATTTAGTGTGTGAAAAAAAGTAAGTTATTGTTAGGTATTTCATACAATTCAAAATCACCATTTTAATTTTTCTGATAAATACACTGTAAAAAAAAATATGGAAATTTTCTGTACCATAATACTGCAAATTTAATATTCTTTTATATTTCACAAACTCGAGTAGGAAAATTTCATTGAAATATGGAAAATTAGTACACAGTGACTGGAAAATTCTAATTTTTTACAGTAAAATTATAGTAAAATTTCACCACAAGGTAATGGTTAATGACTTTTTAAAAACATAACGAATAATGTGAATAGTAAAAAGAAATAAAGAAACCCTCAAATAATCACAGCACTTCTCTAATTTTAAAAGATTGCACTTCACTATTAGCTCAAGGTGGGTACTGAAAGAAGATAATTATAAGTATTTCATTTTTATTAAATATTTGACTTTTTTTTTTTTAGAATGAGAAAAGGTAATTGTCATTAATGTCAACCCCTTGTATCCGCCCTTGAGTTGGCTAGCAATTACAAAGCTTTTAAAAAATTAATAGGAACACATTATACATTAATTTGTTTTATTCATAACTGCAATAGTAAGAAGATCGTTGATTGAAGATTACAATCATTCAGTACAGTGACTTTTGCAAAAATTTAGTTACTGGGCCTAGATAAAAAAAATAAAAAGTTTTCCCCAAAAAAAAAAGACCCATTCAAAGCAATAATTCATAAGAAGAACTAATTTCAGATCAAACAAAAATATAATGTCCACAATCAAAGCCGTAGAGAGAAAAGTTTGGGCCCGGGAGGGAAATAATTATGGGCCTCTATTAGTGGTGTTCCCAGAAGCTACGGTCACCCCCTCCCGCCAACCACCTCACATGATCGGATACATTTAAAATATTTATAATTTTTTTATTTTAAGAAACAAAGTAAAAATACAAATTTGAAAATAAGTTTAGTTTTTATATTAAATGACTTATATAATTGTGCGCAATTTTAAACACATAGACACTATCCACCACTGGCATACACTCATACACGCTCCAAGAGGTTTTTCGACATGTCGGAAGTAGTCGTCAAGGAACTTCGTGTCGAAACAATAACATTAACCATTATAGGGTCAAGCGGGGTAATTGTAAATAATCAGAGTAAACGTAAATGAATATTTCGACTAATAACTTTTGGTAGGTTTAATTGTGTATTGAAAAGTGCTGGTCCATGTGTGTGTTGCTATCAAATTAAACATAAATTTGAAATAAAATTATGTGAATTTATTTTAAAAAAATGCATTTACTATTACCCCAATTGTTTACAATTACCCCGCTTGACCCTACACTGCGATTGACAATTAACATATCATCCTGTTCATGAGAATCATTTTTTATAATATTAATAATTAAAAATGTAATTTTAATAAATTAAAACTATTAATAAACAATATACTTACCTCTACGCTATAAATTGCATATACNCTTACCTCTACGCTATAAATTGCGTATCCGCGGTTCACAATCGGCGATTAAATAAAGCTGTTGTCTATTCTAGCACTTCTTAGTAGTTATTATCTACACGGACGGCTACGCAATCTTTAATAATAGTTGATAATAACATAANGGCTACGCGATCTTTAATAATAGTTGTAACAATATTATCATTATGTTATGTTATGTTTCAATAATCATTGATGTAAATCGTGACAATCAAAGACAAAATACTGAGAACTGGAAGTCGCCTGTATTCACTGGGTAAAACCGTAAATACAGCAGATATTGACCCAAATTACACGATAACAAGTAATTTTACTCCAATAACTTTTTCTGAGAATTAAAATATGTATATATACATCTTATATTATCATTTAGTTAATATAACGGCTCCCATGCTACCAATATCACTAACAACACTGACCGACAGCACCGACTATATTACGCGAAACATTTTGTGTAACTTCAATACTAGAAATTTTTCTACACATCAGTTTTTTCAGATTTTTTTTTCTTGGACGGGTTAGACGGGCTCTGTACGGGCAAGGAGGTCGCTTGTACGGGCTTCGCCCGTACTAGCCCGTACGTGGCTACGGGCCTGCGTATTATTAAAAATATTAATGTCAGTTGAGGGTGATCTATAAACACATAATAATATAATAGGCATACCTAAATTAGTAAAAGTAAGTTTAATGATATTGGTTTCAACAAAGTCATACTCAAAAAAGACTAAATTAATATTGGATCTAACAAAAACAAAAATACCATCATTTTGGTTTCGTTTTATAGTGGAAAAGAATAAGTTGTACCCTTCAATATTATAAGCATTTTGATTTATAGGATTGTGCCAAGTTTCAGTCAATATAATTACATCTATTTTATCATTATTTGGTTCATTTTCCAAAAATAAGTTGAATTCATCAAAGTTGGAGTTTACACTCCTAATATTACAACACAGAATATTAACATACTTGTTATTTATATTGTTATTAACATGCAAAAATTCCGTAAAAGATTCAAAATAGTTTGTTATATAGCTAAGATATCCGTTTATATTTACAGTGTTCTCCATTTATTATGAAAAATTAAATTTATACAAATTAAAATAAAAATAGTGTCGAAACTAACTTAATTTAGACAAGGAGTACTCATCATTAATTATAACAGCTTTACTACTTTCATTTTTTTTAATAAAAATTTTAGAATCTCTAAACCAAACAAATTTGTACCCTGTATCTCGAGCAAAAGCTTTAGTTTTGAAAAATAAATTTTTATTGAATTGTGTAAGACTATCATTAATAAAAATTTTCTCATCATTCCAATTTGAATTTACTACTTTACCCGTCAGCTTCGATTTTTTGACACAGTCCATCACAAATTTCTTGTTTTGAACTGACATCAACTCTGCCACTATTTTCCTAGATCCATTTTTAACATTTGAATGAACACGGAATGCTTTTGTCACGGAAATGTTTGCTCCTACTGCTGCCGCGATTGTCTCAAACGTTTTTACACAGTCTTCATTATTAACCTCAGGGACACCAACAAATTCTACAAATTTTTCAATCGCTTTTTGCTCGAAAACGTTCATTCTCTTTTCTAATGAATTAAGTTCATTTTTCAATTTAGAGTTTTCTTCTTTTAAAGATGAATTCTCAATTTTGATATTATTTATTGTCACAATTAACTCTTGTAGTTGTTTACCAAAATTATCAAATTTATCACTCATAAAATTTACATATTTAATGAGATTATTAATAGTTTCATTATTTACATTATTTGTGTCCGTCTATTCTGGCATTGCTTCAGTTTTTGAAGCCTGTGGTTTAAAACCTGTCTCATTTGATTTACATTTATCACAAACCCAGTTTTGTATGGCTACTTTAGACATTTTTCTAAAAGCAGATTCCCTCAATGCTGCACATCCGAAATGCAATAATGCATTGCATTTGGTGCAATTTAGGTTATCGACTTCAAAAATATCATCATTACAAATAATACATAACATTTTACGAATGATTATTAACACCGCACAATAAGAAACAGAAAACTAAACGTATATAACGAGTGTAGAGATAAGCGAGTCGCCGTTCGTACCATACGTGTGTACAGTTCAAGCACTGATAAGTAACTGATGTTTATATATTTTCTGTAGTTCTGTATCGCCATTGCCTACATTGCCAGAACCTTGCTCATCAAAAACTCAGTCGCGACAACTAACGCTTTGTATGGAAGATTCTAAGCCAGAGGTAATAATTATTAATTATTATATATGTTGTATAATTATAATATAATTATATATTATATATATAGTGTGTTTGTGTATTTGTATTTATATAATAGGCATCTAATTTTCTGTGGTACGGCAATAACTGGGTATACACATTAAAAATATAAACTAATTTTTATTATCGGACTGGTTTATCGATACTTTGATAAGCGATGAATACATAACTATTTTTACAAAATTAAATTATCTCATAATTATTCTTAGATTTGTATCTAATAATTAATTTGTTTTTAGGAATGTGTAGACAATCTACCACAGGCTCTACAATGGCTAAAACACCCTATTGTTGAAACTTTTCAAAAAATTAGCTCATATGCAGGTATGTTTATCAGCATAATTTATTGTTGTTTATGTTATTAATATCGATACTTTATTTTTATATTTCAGAAGGTGGTCATCATTTTCGTAAAATAACTATGGCATTACTTTACTTTATTTGTAAAGATTACCGTCCATTTTCTGTAGTAGAAGGAAAAGGATTTAGACGGTTCATTAGAGAATTGGCACTATCATACAAAATTCCCTCTGTTAAAACTATAAAAAATGCCCTTGATAATAAGTATGAGGTTATTATAGCTGCATTAAAATTGCGTTTGTCAAATTCACCTCATGTATCTCTGACATTCGATACATGGACAGAGACAATGTGAGAAAAAAGTTTCTTGGTATAACCATACATTTCTTAGAAGACATTTCTCTGAAATCATTTTGTTTGGCAGCTACTGAGTTAAAAGAGCGGCATACTGGTCAATATATTAGTGAACAGTTAGAAAATATTTTATCAGATTGGGAAAAAAATCAAGAAAAAATTGTAAGTATTGTGACTGACAATGGTGCAAATGTTGTTTCTCTGTTCACAAAACTTTTGGTAAACACCGACACATTCCTTGTTTTGCTCATACCATCAATTTAGTTGCAATACATATAGTAGGGCAAAAAAACATTAAACCTATTATTTCTAAAGTTCGAAATATCATAAAGTGGGTGAAAAATAGCGTGAGAGTTATTGATCTTTTAAGAAAGAAGCAGTCGGAAAACGGAGTTCCAGAAGGGTCAATGAAAAAATTAATATTAGATGTTCCAACACGATGGAACTCTGTTTTTTATATGATCAGTAGATTTGTAGAGATGGTAACATTAAGTAGTCCATTACTAATCAAAGATTATACTGCTCCTGTGATGCCAACTGCGATTGAAATGGATACGCTCAAACAATTGTTGGATTTATTAAAACCATTGGAATTTGTGACGAAAGAATCTTCTGGGGAAAATTACATTACAATTTACAAAGTCATATCAATGATCAGCTGCTTGCAAAAACAATTGACACAAATTAAACCATATTTTGAGGTAATTTGTGAAATTAAAGACTTATTACATGCTGAACTGACTCGAAGATTTGGAATGATTGAACAGGTCAAACCAATTGCAATTGCTACACTTCTGGACCCAAGATTTAAAAATTTACATTTTAATGATCCATATCCTGTTCAAGTGCGATAGCAGATTTAAGAAAGTTGTCAAAATTGGACACCATTTCTTCTAGTGAGTCAGTAGGAGAACATTCTAAAACAGACAACTTCGATTTTTGGGCACATCATAAATATTTGGTTCATGGCCAAAAAAATAAAAAGACCACAACTTTTATGAACGATGAGTTATCGTTATACTTATCAAATCCAGTATCAACCCTGAAGTCTGATCCTCTTGAAATATGGGAGGATATGAAACACGTATTTCCTATTTTGTATAACTAAGCGCGTTTGCATTTCAACATGGTTGCAACATCTGTTCCTTGCGAACGACTTTTTTCAAAGGCTGGAGCAACATTAACCAAATCTGGGAATCGTTTAACTAGTTCTCGCCTTCAAAAAATATTATTGTTAGCTGATATCCCAGTGGAAGATTGGTTTTAGTTATATTTTTTATATTAGTATTTTTTTTATATACCTATGTGAAGACTGTCTAATAATGACCAATTATAAATTATAATATTATTAGTATTTTGTATAAATTAATGTATAATAAATAATAAATGACAATTTGTATTTAAAATTTATTACGTATATTTAGGCTTTTAAATATAATTGCAAATATTTGGTTTTTACTAGTGGATATAAATAGAAATAACAGAGTAATGACTATAGTCATTGTCCATTGGTACTAATTATACAAATATTTTTAACATTCATTAGTATCGATATCAGTAGGAATCAAATCCTAAAATTACAATATTTCATAATTCCATACAGTATAATTAGATACTGGGAAATATAGGTCTATAAAATGATTCGATACTTACTGATATCGATACATTTGTTTCGATATTTTACTGATATCAATATTTGTATTCGATACTAGTTACAATATTAACAAGTATCGATACTTTCTTTCGATATCCTATCCCTAAGCACCAGTATTTAATGATTTATAGTTATAATTACTTACATACAACATTAACTAAATAATAGTGGTTTATGGGTCATTCGATGTGAAATCACCTAATGTGTGTACTGGTATAGTTCAGAAATTTATGGAATTTATATCATAGACTTCTTAAAGGTCATTGACAACAAAAATAGTATTTTTACCAGATAACACATTTTTTATAATTAAAAACATGAAAACACAGCCTATGTTCTAGAGCCTATAATTTTACATCCAAATAAGCTATCACTGTGGAGGAACTAGCACTGTTTTACTCATATTAATTAGTACTTCAATTTCATTCTTAAGTTTATGAATTTTAAATTGTTTTGAACATCGAAATTTTGATATAAATTTTTTAAATTTTGTATTATTTTATAGCAAAATTTGAAGATCAAAAAAATTTTTAATTCAATTTTTTTTTCTTTTCAGTAACTTTTAGTTATGTTCTTTTAACCCATATCATATTTGAATCGATTTATAATTTTTTTTGTATCGTTTTACGGTCTTGAACACCCGTGGTTTGCTGAAAATAGCCAACTTTATCACCTCATTACACAAAAGTGACTGAACGAATTTTTTTTAAATTTACAAAGTACTTACCTTTAGGCAATTAAAAAGTCTGGTGAAAATTTTATGATGTAGAAATAATTTTAACGCTACTTATAGAATTTAAAAAATTTACAATTTGCGTATCATGGAAAATCCACAAACTACGTAATATTCAACACTCAATTTTTATTTCTTGTATTTATCCTGCGTTCTGTAGTAGATTAAGTTATTGGGACTTATAAAAAAATCCTAGGAGCAATGGCTAAGTTCGGAAAATTTCCATTACTTTTCTTTATAAAGTTAATTACATCAATAGATATTGTTGAATCTTCGACTACTATGCTGTAGTATACAAATACTGTATACCAAATATATAAACTCATAAGGATTTCTATTGTACTAATCTCCGAATTTAATGAATTAGTGTGATTTTTAATTAGCGGATCATGTGTTGTATATAATATTTCATCTAACGCATCAATAATTTCTTGAATGTGAAATGAAACTTTATTGCTTTATTACTATCACACCTTGTTTCTGACCATTTCTTTACTGTGCTCTTTGGCAATATTAAGAGAATATAATTTTAACACCACTTATAGAGTTTCAAAATTTATCATTTAATTTTTTGCATTTATTCTACACGAAAATAAAATGCTACATATCATTGTATGCAATTAATTTTAAAGTCGTAATTTTTTCAGATATTATGTATTTTAGATCATTTTATTATTCTAAAAATATAATAAAATGTGTTATATTTTTGAATGTATTATAAAATAATTTTTATTATAAATTTCCTTATAATTTATTCTATATTATAATTTAATTCTATACGTTTTATATCTGTTTACATTATACCTAATTATAATCAAATACAATAAAATACAAAGTTATACATTAATAGGTTAGTCTTAAAAACAAAAAATTATTAGATCTAAATATATGGACTTGGTATTAAATTTTCAATCTTAAGATGAAAAATTCTTAATTTGTCAAAACGTAGTCGAAGAATCAACAATATCTATTGATGTAATTAACTTTATAAAGAAAATTAATGGAGTTTTTCCGAACTTAGGCTGTTTTTTCATGTTTTTAATTATAAAAAATGCGCTATCTGGTAAAAAAACAATAAAAAAAAAAAATACTATTTTTGTTGTCAATGATTTTTAAGAAGTCTATGATATAAATTTTATAAATTTCTGAACTATATCAGCACACATATTAGGTGATTTCACGTGGAATGACCCTTATCTTAAAATTACATCATGAAAAAAACACAATTTATTCTAAATAGATATTATTTATATACCAACTGCAACTGCGTGGCTAAGTATAACTGAAATAATATGCTATTGTGGAACTTGAATATCTAATATAATCTATTTGATTGATAATTTTGCCAATGAACAGCTCCTTGTGGACTGTTAAAAAAAATTTTTAATTCGTCTCTTACGGAAAAACCTTCAATGTTAGCATATCCCCCTGGTTCTTGCCAGTGACATCATATTTTCAGTTGGTTGAGGTTTATTATCATAGAACTATTCTCTGTAGTTCTTCTTGCTCGGGAAAGTCTGTAATTAAATGTGAAATTTTGATTATCTTTTTTTGCCTCAATTCTAGACTAAGGAAGCATCATATATCGGTCTAGGCGAAATGCCTCATCGCCAATATGTACCAACGATAAAGTTATATTTTAATTTGGCAGTTTTTCAGGAGAAGGAAAATATTTACCGATTGAAATCATTTGAGAGATACTAGATTTATTGAAAATTCCACTGTCTCCTTCCTTGCCATAGAACCCAATGTCTACAATTATAAACTTACAATTAGCGTCAACAATTGCAAGAAGAACAATGGAAAAAAATCCCTGTAGTTAAAAAATAAGCTTCCACTTTACTTTGGAGAAAATATACGAATGTGTTTCTCGTCTATGGCACAAACACAATTTGGAAAATTCCATTTGTTCCAAAAGTCATAAGCAATACGCACTAAATGTTTTTTTAATGGAGGCTTTAATTAGATTGGTGATAGTCGAGTACTTAAACTCTTTAAGACTAATTGTATTATACGTGTAATATAACTTTGAGAAATCCTGAATAAAAAAAGACAATGACCTGAGCGATTCTTCCGTTGCCATATATCTAAAAAAATATAAATCATGTTAATACATTTTTTTTTTTTAAATTTACCGTAGTAAAAATGTGGTATTTTCGCCATAGTAGTATTAAAATAATTAAAACCATTTGCAAATAACTGCTGTGCGTTTATAATATAGATTAATATTACAATATTAATTATTTCGTATATATAATTTAATTAAAGCGAACGAAATATTTAATTTTTGTTTTTATATAAATTTTTATATAAAATCAATAAATATGTACGTTATTCGATTAAATATAGTTTTATTAACTGTAATATTTAAATGAAAAGGTATTGATTATTATTATTTCAGTTTATGACTGCAAAATGAGATGGAAAAACATGAAAGATACGTATAATAAAAATAGAAGCAGTAGGAAACTAGGGACGGGATCATCGACAAAAAATAAACAAAAAAATGGGTCTTAGCAGATGCATTATCATTTCTGGACGTATGTTTTTATGAACGAACGTGAGTAATAATGTATTAAATACATTTTACTTAAAAACAATTTCATTATACAGTTATATTAATAATAATTAAGGTGCAAATATGTTTTAAAAATGTACACTTATTTTTTTTCTCGCAGTTTCTTATAAAATATAAAAATACTTTACAAAAAAAAATAATTTTTTTATTTTATAATTTGTACAAAATATTTATTATTAAATCTAAAATAATTAATGACACATAGCTAACTATTTTTTGTTATTTTATTATATTCTGAAGCGGTCTGGCTAATTTTAATTCTATGAATGAAATGAATAATAGTAAAGAAGAAGATAGCATAACAGTAACTGTTGACGATGAAAATAATTCTAGTGATTCAAATGATTTTTCAATTATGTCTGCAACAGAAACCACTACAGTTCATGAAATTGAATTTGAAAATAATTTTAATACTGGAAAAACAAAATTATCAAAAGAATAAAGGCCTACCAAAAAATTAAATCAAAAGATGAGTTACTGTCGTTGTTGAAAAGAAGTAATGAGGAAAGGCAACACATTTTAAATTCCATTAATAAAGTTGAGGAAGAAGAAGATCCCATTGATGCATTTTTCAAAACAATGGCAATAACAGTGAAATCATTTCCTCAACATTTGAAAATAAAGGCAAAAAAATATCCAGCACAGGGGGGTCGCGGCACAGTGATGCCATGGTATAGTTGGATCAAGTATAATGATATCTGACAGTGATTAAAATCAATATCAAAAATAAATGCTTCGATGCAAATCATTAGATTGTGTTTAATTTCAAAAAGTTGGTATATTATTCTAAAAGCTATATGATCTGCTAGTTCCTTATTAATATCCTGATTAAGATAAAGTATGTTGATTGAAAAAGGGATAATAAAAAAATATTATTTTTCATAAAAAATTGTGTTGATCCATACACTTTTCAATAAGTTATAGCATTATAAAGTTAAAAATGTAAAAAATAAAATCGAGAATTTTCACACAAAAATAGCATTTGGTANATTATTAAGTTAAAAATATAAAAAAAAATTATTTTACAAAAATCGTAATTTTTTATTAACTTTGATGTCAACTTTCACCACGAAGACAAGTCCAGAGGTCAAATTTTTTTTTTTCAAATTAAAGTATATTACATAAGCTTCAATTTAAGATATATATAAAAGTGTCAGACCTTCCGGAACACTTTCAAAAGTTAAGTTGAAAAAGTTCTACTTTCTATATGCATTTTTTATATTTGAAGCCCCCCCGTATATAGTGAAATAGTCTGATTTAAAAAAAAAGTAAGTCGAATGAAAGATGTATATATATACTACTTTTCATGAAAAAATTGTATTGATCCATACATTTTTTAAAAAGTTGTAGTACTTTAAAGTTAAAAATATAAAAAATAAAATCGAGAAATTTCACACAAAAATAGCATTCGGTAGCCATTTTCACCACGAAGACAAGTCCAGAGGTCAAATATTTTTTTTTCAAATTAAAGTA
>NW_026099574.1:9735157-9794382 GCF_025091365.1 Daktulosphaira vitifoliae | reverse complement strand
GACACAAAAAAAAAAAAAAAACACATCATAGTAAAATACCTTCTCAGCTTCGCATCGAAGCTAAAATAGCAGTACAAAGTAGAAATATTCAATCAAGTAGCTCATTCTCATCTCCAAACTCTAGTTTACAATCATCGTCACACTCAGGCTTTTCAACATATGATCGTCCAAGTTAATATGTTTTTCCAGAGATTACTGATCGTGAACCTGGAAGTTGGATTCAGCCATTTGGCGAAGAAAATTGTGAGCCATTTCAATACGACGATAGACAATGCGAATAAGCAAAATATTATTTATTTATTATTTCATTAAATAGGTATCTAATTTTATTTTATGGTTTATTATACAGTTAAAATTATTTTTATTAATTCTATTAAAAGATTAATTTTTTGTTTTTATTTTGTATATCTTTTCACAGCAATAATATTTGGGGTCTGAAAAAGTTATTATAAATTTTTTGTTTTATTATACCTTTACAATTTAAAAACTATGTTTGATTTCATCAAGTATATTTATTTTTAATAATTTTTGTTATAATGTATTGGCATTTTTAAAAGTTCTGACACGACTTACGTCGCAAAAATGTGGTCGACACTGGTTTTGAGGGTAGAGACCCGTGGGCCGTTTATTAAATGAGCGACAACACATTATGTTAACAAAAATAAAATAAACCGAAAGGATAAACACAGTAATAATAATCTTTGCATAATATCGCGGCACTTTCGCTGGCGTCGACGACGCGATGTCCGGCGTAATCCTTGGACGGCAAAATGGTTAGCAGCGTTGTAGGCGACGGTGCGCGGGTGCGGATCGGTTGGTCGACGTTGTCGCTTTCACAATGGGAGGAAGACTCCCCCATCATTTGCGGTGGGTCGTCGTCGGCTGTGCGGCATTTGCTGGACTTTGCACCGTAGCGTATAACACGCGGTGTTGGTCAGTCAAATACTCATAGTAGGGCGACGGCTGATAAAGGTGGCACGAGTCGCGGGGCATCGTGTTATAATACATACACCACTCATTATTCAGTAGTATATATGTTATTACCTATTAGTCATCAAATTAAAAATATTATTCATGTTAATACTTTAAACTATTCCAAGAAATATGTCTAAAAATACATTGATATAAATCTACTGTAATAATTATAAGAAATTCTTTAGTTGTGACAAATTATCTATTTTAAGTAAAATAATATGTAATAAATAACACAAATTGAGTAATAAACAGATAATAGTAAAAGGTCGTGACACTTCTTGCATAGATAGATGAATTAAATTTAATATAAAAGGGCATAAAAACTGTCAATCTCTCTCACTACCACTTCACCTTATGAACTTTTAACGAATGCAAGAAGTGGCTTGACAAAATACGATTTTACATAGAAAATTGAAGTATATTCATTTCTTTCAACATTAGTCCTGAAATTATTAAGGTAAATTCCTATTCAAAGTAAATATAATGAGTACATAAATTAAGTAGGAAACCAGAAAAAGTAAAGTGATCTCTAGAATAAAATATTGTCTAAATAAATAAAGAGAATCAATAACGTTTGTACGAAGTTAGCCAGCCTAGTCTAATCTTTGAGTGGGTTACCTGTGTGGTCAATACTAATAAAGACTCTCTTGCGAAGATAGAGAACCCACTTGTGGTTCCTATACTACTCGAGGTTTTTATTGACTCGACTCACAGTCAGCACAAGCCTAGATAACTACTGGTACGAGTGGCGTTGTTGATGATCTATGTGTGATAATTAATCACAATAATTTCTATTTAAAATTATTATTATATTAATAAATTTTCAAACATCACTTTGTTTTTCTATATTTTACATCTTCTAATATACCCTCGTACTCATATCCCGAGAGAAAATTATATTATATCATTTTCTTTATTCAATAAATATTATAGTAACTCAATTATTCTCATGCTCATATAATACCAACAAATATAAATAATTTTAATAAATTATCCTTTAATTACTAATAAAAATCTTCTTAATAATTTTCTCCTTTTATTTTGAGTTACTATAATCGTGTATAACGAAGCTACGCGGGCCGTGTCAGTTCCTATGTTTTTTTATACTGCATTGTTAATTTTGTATTAAACGAGAAGTTAAATATAATTTATGATCAATGAAAATGTTTTTATACACATTATTAAAAAATTAATATTAAGTACATAGGAACTTACTATAAAATATAAACATAAAATGAAAAACCCACATCTATAAAATTATTGAATTTTTGATATGTAAATACATATTTTGTAATACATATAAGTGTGTTTCTTCTGTGCATAACTAAGTCGAGACTCAGTCTACGTTTTTTACTGAAGACGTACACGAAATACGTATTTACTTATAAAAAAGTTCAATATTTTATAGATCTGAGTTTTTCATTTTATTAAAAATATCTATATAAGTTCTCTGTATAAAATTATACTGTAAACATATAAACAGTAAACATATTTTGTTACATTACCTGAGCGTAACTGTTAGCTTTTCAGCAGCAGTAATCGGTTTCCTAATTTTGATGCTAGGGTTGGTTCTTATGTCATCCTCAACTAGGTTCAATATATAATTAAATTGATCCCAGCTTAATCAAAAAAATTCTCTAAATTTGGTTTCGTCTTGCCATAAATGTGTTTCAACAAGGACACTAAAAAATCCTTCAGTTTCTCTGGCTAAGTACATTTCATGCACTTTTTCTTTATTTCTTGATAGAACGTATTTTACAATAGCTTGTTCTTCTTTTACTTGTTGTAAAAGAAGAGGTTTCAAAATACAACTTTGTACTTTAGTTGAGGACATATGTAAACTAATAATAATAATAATATTTTAAAACACACAAGTACAACTTAACTAAACAGAGTACTTGATACAAATGCGTGTACATGCCTTATTATTTACATATAATGTAATGATGGCGCGCGTCTCTTGACGCGTACATAGGAATAACACCTTAATAAAGTTAAAGCTAAAGGTAAGAACAGCCGAATTTTCTTCTATCAAATTGACTCAGAAACTTTTTATGAAAGTACAAGTAATTTTAATCACTGTTAGGTTTCCATTTATAAGTGTCAGCATTATCACCTTAATCGGTACTCAATTTTTTTTATACTATTACAAATTAATTTCTTTCAATCTAATTACATAGTTTAATTATTATTATTTCTTAAAATAATTACAACTATCAATTGTATACAATGTTTTTATTTAGCTATTCCTAGTATAGCAATATATTTAATTCTAATTAAAATTATACAATGTCGATAGTAAATTCAATAATTGAAAAATTGTAATTATTACATTCTACAATTTTTGTTAGATTTTAAATGCATCGTGAATTTTAATTCATAAACTTATTAATGATTCATAATAGAACGAATAATTTTGAAATGTAGATTGTACTTCAATCCGATTCAAATTTTCTTAAATATTATCGTGATTAATCTAATTATTTATGAACATTTTAACTAAGTAAAAGCAATTGATATGTAAAATTTAGGTCTCATCGGTAGTTTGCTGTCTCATCCATTCTATAACCTTGTTAGTGATTTTATGATAAAATACTTTTTTGCCGTCGTAACGACCAAATTCAACAAAACCCATAAAATGTGAATTACAAATAACAGCCGCAGACATATCCACCTATTTAACACATAACTTTTACAATATTATATTAAAAGAATTTAATTTAATTATGAAATTTCATTTCTTACTACAGACTCGTGTTCTATTGGACATAAAACCATATCTTCTGTGTTATGAGTATGACAAATATGATAAACGCATGGTATTTGGTTAACTAATACATAATCATAATAATAAATATTTTCTGTACTACCTAAGTGCTTTACTTTTGTCCAGTAAATTGTTTCGCAGTTTTCATTTACAGTTTCTTCTGTATTAAACCTTAGTCCACGAAAATCTACAAATAATGTGTATTCAAAAGCTGGTAAGACCTAAAAAATAAAGATAAATAGATCTATGAAATATATATTTAATTAGAAGCCTACTTTATTCAATAAAAACATTTTTTTTTTTTGTATAACTTTTTTTAATTAGTTTTTTGATCCGAATACACTATTCCCCAATAAAAACTTGTATTAATTAACTTAAAAATTTATTAACATGTTTTTTTCAATGATATAGTTTTGGGAGGATTAAGGGGTTAATTATCCTAAAACGAAATATATTAATGCGTTACTATATAATCTTACAACAAAATTGGAAAAAAACTTAGAACCCTTCAAAAAAGCTCAAACAAAATTTATAAATGTTTATAATTAATAGCTCTCATAATTAGCCACAAAAATTGGCTTTTGAGATTTATCATTTTTATAATGAAAATATCATCTTGTTTAACAAAAAGTTATGAATATTATTCATTAAATAAAAAATTATTACTATAACTATATCCAGATTTAAAAGAAAACAGTATAAAAATGGATAAATAAATGATTTATGATAATATACATTTGTTTAATATATGATTTATAAAAAATTTTACAATAATAATAATTATCTAAATTAAATTTTTTTACCATAATTAAAACAAAGTTAGTCAGTGGATCTGGATGGAAGACTGCTTTCATTCCCAAACTTGCTTGGTTTTTGTTCGGATCTAAATTACTCATTATGACATAACCTGCTAATACACGGTATGGATTTTGCGATGACATATTTTTCAAGCTGAATAACAATCAGTAATATTAAATCTTTAAATAATATAATTATTTTTTAGCTTCGATGAGAAACTGAGAAGGTATTAATTTTACTATGTGCTTTTAATTTTGTGCGTGTTACCACTTTTTCTCAGCTCTCGCCGAACCGAATTCTTTTAACGATACGACAAAAGATCAAAAATCGTATCTAGTCGAAGACATTACCTTCAAAAATTGAAAAAAATTCCCTTGTTCCCCGTAAACGGGGAAAATCGCCCAAATAATAACAAATTTAAAAAACGCTAATTTTCGACATTTTTTCAATTCTTTTTACTTAAAACTGCCATAACTTTTCTAAAAATGATCGATTTAATATAATTTTTATAAACTTTCAAAAAATTAACTTTAAAATATCAAAAAAATAGGTTAAAATGATAATTTGCACTGATTATTTTTTAAATATTAAAAATCAAAAATCTGTAATAATTTAAAAACAATGTTTTGTGTTTTTAATTAATTTTTTATCGTAATAAATCATTTCAAAAGAAATATTAATATTTTCTATGTAACTCTTGGTGTTTAAATAGATGATACAATTGAAATATTCAAAACTATTTTCCTTATAGTTATGTCCTATACTTTTTAAATAATTAGTAATAATATTAAAAATTATTGATGATGTAAGACATATAATTGCTGATTTGAAATTAGCATGAATAATTGAATAATAAAAGTATCCTTTTTACTCTGATGAAAATTTTTGGGGATAAGTATAGATGATAATTCACAGAGACTAACACCACTGCCATAAACACGCTTCGGCGTAAATTTGTTAGAAATAATTGTTGGATTATTCTAAAAGCGAAATCAACAACTATTTACTTAAATATATCCTGATTATATGATTAAAATGAAATATATTATGAAATTAATAATTAAAACTTAGTGATATAATTTTTACGGAGAAACTACAAAAATATAGTTTAAAATACTAAAAAAAATACGCTTTTAAAGTATATTTTTTATTACACAAATAGCTACGGTATGTATGTTTTTGGTTAAAATATTATAGTATGTAATATGACTATAATTGTTATGAACTCGATCTCGTTTTCATCAAGGGGAATGACAAACGGCAAGAGACAAAATTATGGCACGTCCGTACAACTCGGTAGTATAGTTGAGAAGAAGTCCCGTCTCTGTAGTGACCGGTGGTTATGACGCCGGGTGATGGTGGTGTACAAAGTAAATGTACTTTGTGCCATATTTTTCGTATATTAAGCGCCCGCTTTTATCACAATAATACTAGTATTTTTCGTTCATTATTGTTTTAAGCTTATTTTAAAAATTATTTTTAACTTTTTAGTTCGATGTGCTTTAAAAGCATGTTTTTTTAGTTTTTTTAAACTACATTTATTAAGTGTTTAACTTCCAAAATACTGTTTCAGAAGTTGTTAAACATATATAATTCCATTTATATAACTAAAAACGTCAAATTTTAAAGGGAAAAAAGAGAATAAAGGAAACTTAATTGATTGTGTTTATTAAAATGCATACAAATAAATAAATTTTAAAAAGAAAAAATCTGTAACGAATATCTCATTTTTTGATGATATTGCATTCACATTGAATAAAAATCTAGTTTCGCCTATGAGAGTTTAAATTTTAAGTAGTGGTGCCGACGGTGTTCAGAAATAATATTTTTATTAATTTTAGCTTTCATTTTTTTCTTATATTTTATCTTATACAAAAAGCACGCGAGTGTTACTTTTAATGTTAAGAACAAATAAGTTTCAAATATTTCTTTTAACGTCTATACTCTATATTCTTGTATAAATAATAAATCTTTACTAATTTTCAGTAATAGGACTTTTATGAGTAAGACACCAAGTTGAAGCGACCAAAATACACGAACTGTAGTTCCAAGGAATTAACAAAATAGCCTGATGAAGTAAAGTGGAAAGAATAAATGTTTAATTAGAAGTTGAAATAATTATTTTAATTGATACCATAAAAGGATGTTCTCCAATGAAAGCAGAAAATTCGAGTTGTGCGTAACATTGATAATATAGAACTGTAAAATAAAAATAATATAAAAATACATGCTCTATAAAAATATTAAGCATTTTGTTCCTATCGTGAAAAAAAAATCCAAATGAATTTTAAAACAATTTCATACGTTATTTATATTAAACTTTGTTTATTTCAGTAACTAACAAAATAATACGTAGAAATGAATTTGTATGTGATATACAAAGTTATTTTTTTTTAATATAATTATTTTTAGCTTTAATGCTTAGTTGAAAAAATATTGTTTTACCTTGTCGTGTTTCTTGATTTTTATTTGCGTTTTTATGAATACTTCGCTATCACTAAATCAATATTGCTTAACAATGTGAAAAATTATTAAAAATTATATTTAACTATCATCCTTGCTAATTTATAAAATTACCAAGTAAAATTAAATATTTCAAAAATAAAAAACGCTTTTAACGTTTTGACGTCCGTCTATTTGTGTCTCGTTACTTTACCTGTACAATGCCAATGTTCCAGGTTGTCACTAACGTTGCTGTTATTTTTCTTTTCTGTGCTATATTTGCAACCCACAGTGTATATAATAAGTATATAAATATATAGATGTAGATATAGATATACTTTTTTTTTTTTAATGCGGTAACTGTATTAATAATAATAGCCCCTATCGCCCCTGTTAATTTAAACGGGAATCTATCCGTGTTGACTTATTCTATCCTTGTTCAAACATCTAGTTTTAATGCAGGAACTAAATCTGTATCCATTTCTGACGCAATGAATTATCTAATAAATATGCAAAGTGATCAAGATTCAAAATTATCGGACATCCAAAAAACGCTTTCTCAATATGGAAAAAAAATTGAAGTTATATTATCTAAAATTGATAATTTGAAAATTCTTTATTGAAAAAATATTATACTAATTTAAAAAGTGATGTCAAGTCTCTTAAATTAAAAATTAATAATTTTGAATGTAAACCCCTTAATTCAACATTATTAGCTCCTGTTGACTTAGTGAAAGAATCACAAGATAGAAGTATTAAAAATCGAAATATTATAATCTATAATATTCCGGATAATTCCAATGAGACCCATGAACAATTATCTAACTGTATTCATCATTTCATTAATAATTTTTCACTATCTATCACAATATTATCCTGTAAACATATTGGTAAATTTAATACAAAACCAAGACCAGTTTTAATTGAACTATTGAATGCTAATGAAGTTCATTCGGTTTTGAAATGTAAACAGACACTACGTAATAATGTAAAATAGAATAAAGTAGGCATATCACTTGATTTGATACTTTACCAACTGAAATTGCTAAATGATTTAAAATCCTTTATTCGCGATAAAAAATTAAATGGAGAGCATAATTGGTTTATAAAATACGTGAATATACACCTCAGCTTTCAAAAACAAAAATATAGTTTAAAGAAAACTAAAAAACACGCTTTTAAAGCACATCGAACTAAAAAGTTAAAAATAATTTTTAAAATAAGCTTAAAACAATAATGAACGAAAAGTACTAGTATTATTATGATAAAAGCGTGGGTGCTTTGTGCCATATTTTCCGTATATAGAGCGCCCGACGATTTCGAAACTTATTCTTGGTCTTTGTATACGCTGAAAAACCAGTTTCACACAAGTAGGAAGTTGCAAATGGCAATAAAACGGTGATAGCCTTTATGGACAATTGTTCGTAATCACTTTCCATGGCGATCCAGAACTCCTCAATTTTAAGTGACTCGAACTTGATTTTCAATTCAGATGAAGATTTTACTTCAAGCAAACTTTCGTATTCAATGGATGATAGTTCTTTTAGCTTTTTCTGAATTGAAAATGGATTTTGTACCCACAAATTATCAGAATCTTCGTTTATTCTTGGAAAGTAGGAAAGTAATCCGGATTTTAAATTGATTAAATGGTCTTTTATTTCTTCTGCATTTATCGGTGTCACTGAGCTCTCATATTCATATAAGAATTTATTCAAGTTGGAGAAACATGAAAAATCATTTTCTTGTACACATTCGACCCAAAAATCCAACTTGCCAATGAAAGCTTTAATCTTGTCATTGGCTTGAAAGATCGAAGTTTCTTTTCCTTGTAAACCCAAGTTTGTTTCGTTTAACTTGTTGAAAATATCAGAGAGGTAAGCTAACTTTATGAGCCAATTCTCATTATGAAACCACACAAAAAGATTTGTTTTCGTATGCTCCTTCAGAAAAACTTTTACTTCATCTCGCAATTCATAAAGTCTTGTTAAAACTTTGCCTCTGGACAACCACCTGATTTCTGTATGTTGTTAAGAACCCCTGAATATTATTTTATAATTGTGTGGAGTATATAATACATGGTCGTCCGACTGTCGTCGAACACAGGAATGTGCTGACCAAGGGTTTTAGGGCAACCATGGGCAAAGGACTCCCACTGTAGGTACCCTACAGTCAGTCGTGGTTTAGTATGTGCTAGTTACACTCATTATATATCATTCTATATCATTCTATGTCNTCATTCTATATCATTCTAAATCATTCTATATCATTCTATATCATTCTATGTCATTATATTTTATTATTCTATTCATTTGTATTAATATTAATAAATAACGTGTATTGTATTATTAATTGTGTCAATCAAATTATATATTCTAAAGTTTTATTGAAAAGTGAGTGTTTTCTTTTTCTTATTAAGTTTAATTCCTTTTACCACGTGGGCCCGCACAACATATTTGGTGGTAGCGGTAATAGAGCGGAAACGTCTTCGAGGGCCTTTCAAAAACTAAAAAGGAAAAAAAATTTTTGGTAAGAAAAACATACATTCATTAAACCGCGTGGAAGCGTCCTTGGTAGATAGGGAATAACCTCACTAGATAATTCTATTTCGTGTGGCAACACTGTTTCAACCGGTTCGACGCCGCCGCCGTGTTTATCAAACTAATACTCCGTTATGTACACCGTCGCGGTCTAGCGGACGATAACTTGACTGTGCCGCCGCCGTGATATAACACGACCACCAGATATCGTGGAAAACATAACAACAATTATAAAGTGACCGTCAAAATAATTAAACAATTTTGAATTTCTACATCGTCGCAATCAACGTTTTAATAAAAAATAATACAATCGATACATTCAAATACAATCAAATTTCTACAAAATCAAGAAGTGAAACTATTCTAATCATCAACGTCGTTCAAGATAATTTTTTTCAAATTCCTTACAAGTCNCAAGATAAATTTTTCAAATTCCTTACAAGCCGTTCAATTCAATTTGAGTCAAGCCATTCCATATCAAGTACAATTCAACTACACTGGTCCAAATAATTCAATTCCATTTCAATAAAGAATCAATTGTTAAATATGAAATATTTGAAANTTGTTAAAAATGAAATATTTCAAAATGATATTTGTCATCATAATGTAAGTTTTTTAAATCCTATACATGCTTTGCGATTGATTTATTTTAATTTAAATAGTAGTACCAAATAAATTTATTTTTAGTAAATTTAATTCTAAATCAAAAGATTGTTTATTATTAAAATAATTTAATTAAAAAGAGAGACAATTTAAATTTGAATTAGTTCAAAAATAATTTAAATATATTATTTTTCTATCTCGATTAAATATTTCAATTTCTATTTTTTCAATTTCAATATTTTTTAAATACTATAATATTTAGTGGGATCAAAATTTTTTTTGGAAAAAAAAAAGATACGAATTTTTATAGAATATTCTAATTTATACCATTTAAAAAAAAAAAAATTTTAATTTAATTTTTACTATCTCTAGTAAATGGTAAGAATTGTACCACTCGCTTACTCGCTCATTGCTAGATAGTGCAGAACTTATTTAAAGTACTTTGTAAACAAAAAAAAAAAATTTTTTTTGAGATTCTAACTCATGCATGATAAATGAGTTGTGAATCAAGTAATAGTTGTTCAAGTGATAGCGATTATAAACCATCGACTCATTCTAAATCCATCCTAATTCCTATTCCAGCTACTCGTTCTCTTCGTTCAAAGTCAAAAGTATCTCGACGTAGTACTAGTGTACCGAGAGATTTAGATAATAGTAAAGATATTTTGAATAAATCTATTCGTGCTATAGGTAGTACGGACAGCCTTCTAAACCATTCCAATTCTTTATTAGACGAATTATTAAGTTCAAACACTCAAACAAATTCTATTCAGACTTCTATTAAATGCAACTCCTATAATCCTATTACTCCTACATCGACTACCAATTCTAACACGTTCATGTCTATTTCTATGTCTGCGTCTACTTCTACGTCCACGTCTATTTCTACATCTGCGTCCATTTCAACGTCCACATCAACTTCTACTTCAACGTCCACTTCTACGTCAGCGTCCACTTCTACATCAGCGTCAACTTCTACGTCAACATTAAATTGTGCAACAGCACCACCTTCCACTTCGACTATCGTTTCTACATCCACTACACCAACTACGTGTTGGTATACGTTAGCGACAAATTACACCCCAGAAGTCAAAACAGCAGGTACAAGTCAAACTCTCACGAAGGTAAACCTAACGAACGCCTTGCACGATTCAGAAACCAAGTGGGGACCTGAAAAAATAAAAGCTAGTGTTTACCCACCTACTAATTTGCTACTCCATCAAGACTATTTGTCTTTAATGGCAGAAGAAGACAATATGCCCTGTGGTAGTAAAACAAACGAGTCAAATAGCAATAGAATGAAGAAAGCAGAAGAGGTGAAAATACCAATGAGTGAAGTAAAAGTGCTCATTGATCAATATATGGAACAATACTTTCAAAATAATTCTAACTCTTTCAACGCCAATCTACATCATCCACCTCCTTCAAACACGCAAATAGGGTTGCAAGACGCTATAAGGTTGCTTCCTAATTCTTTTGATGGAAGAGATGTGGAGCAATTGGAAATCTTTTTGGAAAAATGTGAATTTGCAGTAGAATGTGTAGTACCGGTGGCCATTCCACGGCTACTACGAGCAATTCAAACTCGACTGTCTGGTAAAGCAAGGCAGGTCACAAAATACAAAAGCTTTGAATCATGGGATGATCTTAGAGATACTTTGAAATCGAATTTAGAGCCTCAGAGAACAACCCCACACCTTTATTTGGAGCTATATGCTACAAAGCAATTGCCAAATGAGGACATACTATCATATTCAATGAAAATTGAAAAGCTACAAAATCAAATAATCGAACAGGAGACGTCAGACAAACATCCAGAGGTAGCCAAAGCGATAGAACAAACGATTAATAACCAAGTAATCCAAGTGTTTATGGAAGGACTCGGAAACTTGAAAGACTTTATAAAAGCACGGAATCCTTCAACTCTTGAAAAAGCTATTCAAGCAGCCAAAGAAGAAGAAAGGATAAGACTTTCAAATATAGGAGCAAAACAATATTTGAAAGATAGACCACTAAAAAGTTCTAATTCACAATATTCTACATCACAAAATTCTACTTCCAGTACAAGCTGTCATTTATGTGGTCAAAAGGGACATTTTGCTAAATTCTGTCGTAATAACAATTCTACATCCACTAATAACACAAATAACGCTAAAATACACAGACCCATTGTTCAAAACTCTGCTTCCGCAGAAAAAATCTGCAGATATTGTAAAAACGAGGGTCACATTTTAGAAGAATGTATCAAAAGAAGATACGCAAACACAAATCGACGTAAACAGGAAAACAGGAACCGTCCGGACCAAGGCGCAAGTTCGGCCGGAAAACTTCAAGCCGCCATAATACAATTAAACGAATCTACAGATGTANAATACAATTAAACGAATCTACAAATGCACCGCCAAGTTAGATAATGGTCATGTGCAAATTCTATGTAAGCAAACTACTCCGAATCTTCTACATCTTCTTTTAGACACAGGTAGTGATCTAAACCTTATCAAATTAAATTTTCTAAATCCTGAAGTACCAGTAAACGAGAACGATTNCAAATTAAATTTTCTAAATCCTGAAGTACCAGTAAAGGAGAACGAATGTTTCAGTCTCACTGGTATAACCGATCATACTATTTCGACACTTGGTAAAGTCATACTAAGTATTCAAATAGAAAATCATGTAATAAATTCTGAATTCCATATTGTCCATCCGAATTTCCCTATAAAATGTGAAGGTATTTTGGGAAGACCCTTTTTACAAGTAAATCAATTTTCAGTCGATTTTCGAAACAGTGAGATAATTATGCACATGAATAAAATATGTGAAATATCTCCACGCTCTGAATCTCTTATTTCTATTTCTGCATGTGATATCGCTGAGGCCACAGCGTTAGTCATTCATTCTCAAAACCTATATGAAAACTTATTATGTGGTAATGTACTGACAACAGTAAAGAACCACGANCGTTAGTCATTCATTCTCAAAACTTATATGAAAACTTATTGTGTGGTAATGTACTGACAACAGTAAAGAACCACGAAATTTTAATACCTGTTATCAACACATCTGAACGTTCAATTCTACTTCCACCAGATCTCGCTTTGTCTCAACTTTCGTTCGACATATGGACCGAACCAAAGTCATGTTGTATTGCAAATTCAAATTCTAATACTATTTCTGATAACAGTCCTCCCGCGAGCAGCCAACGACTAAGGCTACTTAAGAATTCTATTCAAACTGACCACTTAAATCCTAAGGAAAAAGCTTCGGTCGACACTATAATATATATCGCTNTGACCACTTAAATCCTGAGGAAAAAGCTTCGGTCGACACTATATGCCGTGAGTACTCCGACATTTTTCATTTAGATGGAGACAGACTGACGTGCACGGACGCGATTTATCACGAAATAAATACGCCCTCAATCGTACAGCCCATCAATGAACGTCCATACCGTTTGCCTTTCCATCACAAACAGGAGATTAATAAACAAATTAAAGAACTAGAAGAACAAAATATTGTTGCTCCCAGCAAAAGTCCATGGAATGCACCACTATTAGTTGTACCAAAGAAACCGGACAGTAATGGTGTTGTGAAATATCGTGTCTGCGTTGATTTCAGAAAATTAAATCAAGTTTCTGCAGGCGATGCATATCCTATTCCTAATATAGCTGACATTCTAGATCAATTAGGAAAATCCTCGTACTATTCAACTCTGGATCTCGCGCAAGGCTATCATCAAGTAGAAATGCACCCAGATCACCGTGAAAAAACTGCATTTAGTACAGATCAGGGTCACTTTGAGTTCCTTCGAGTTCCTTTCGGTCTCAAAGGTGCACCTGCTACATTTCAACGTCTTATGAACTCTGTATTAAGTGGGCTAACCGGTCTAAAAGCATTCGTTTATTTGGATGACATAATAGTCTATGCATCTTCTATACAAGATCACGAGAACAAATTAAAGGATGTATTCAATCGACTTCGGAGTTTCAACTTAAAACTACAACCTTCTAAGTGTTCATTTATGTGAAAAGAAGTACACTACTTGGGTCATGTTATAACAGACAAAGGTGTTAAACCTGATCCACTCAAAATCAAATATGTTCTAGAGTTCCCAATTCCTAGAAACGCCAAAGAGGTAAAATCGTTTCTTGATCTTTCAGGCTATTACAGGCGTTTTGTACCAAACTATGGCACAATCGCAAAGCCACTCACGAATCTTTTAAAGAAAGAAGTCTCATTCCACTGGTCAGATCAATGTCAAGAATCATTTGAAAAATTAAAAACTGTTCTAACTCAAGAACCTCTACTTCAATATCCAGATTTTAGCCAACCATTTAACCTAACTTGTGACGCAAGCAATGTTGCAATAGGTTGTGTTCTATCTCAAGGTCCTATCGGCAAGGATTTACCAATCGCGTACGCATCTAGAACTCTGAATCGAGCCGAACAAAATTATAATACAACTGAAAAAGAGTTGTGTTCTATCATATGGGGTATTAAGCAGTTCCGCCCCTATCTTTTTGGACAAAAGTTCAATGTGGTAACAGACCACCGAGCTCTTGTATGGTTATTCAATATAAAGGACCCAGGCTCGAGGCTAACGAGATGGAGACTTAAATTAGAAGAATATGAATATGAAATTCAGTACAAGCCAGGTTGTCATAATACTAACGGTGATGCGCTTAGACNGATGGAGACTTAAATTAGAAGAATATGAATATGAAATTCAGTACAAGCCAGGTTGTCATAATACTAACGCTGATGCGCTTAGACGTATACACATNAAATTCAGTACAAGCCAGGTTGCCATAATACTAACGCTGATGCGCTTAGCCGTATACACGTTACAACCCGGGCTCAGTCAAAGGAACAAATTTCTATATCACAAAATCATTCTACATCACAGGATCCTGCTAACTCACTATTAGACTCTGAAAATTACTCTGAACACTCCAATACACCGTCTTCGTCGACATCCACCTCTAGCATGACAGAAAAACAACAGCTCGAGCAAACCTATACCAACTTCTTACAGGCCAGAGAGGAATCGATATCTACTACATCGAATGTTCAAGAAATTGTCGGAGATCTCTTCAAAGAAAACAACGATTGGCATTTAGCCAATAGCGTATCCCAAGATTTCTATATGAAAAAAGGAGTCGCTCTCCAATTCAGAAGAAAATTTGGACAAATAGAAGAACTTCTAAACCAAAGGAAAAATGTGACAGAAATTGCGCATTTAGTCCACAATGAGAAATACATTCTATATCTTATTACAAAAGCTAACTATTTTGAGAAACTTAGTTACGAAATCTTGTTTAAGACTCTAATGAATCTAAAAACCTTTTGTCAAGAAAATAATCTAACCAAAATCGCTATGCCAAAAATAGGATGCGGTTTAGATCAACTCAATTGGAATCAAGTTAAATCTATGTTAAGATTCATTTATGGAGAATCCAATATTACTATCAAAGTGTTTAGTAAAGATCACCTAACACTTGAGGAAAAACTTAGACTCATTAAAGATTTCCACGATACTCTTCTCTCAGGTCATCAAGGAGTAGAACGGACTCTTAGTAAGCTCAGAATCGAATACCGTTGGACAGGTAGAAGTTTNGAATCGAATACCGTTGGACAGGCATGAGAAAACAAGTAGAAGAGTATATCAAGACTTGTCCTACGTGTCAATTGACCAAGGTGTCAAATAAATCAGTCAAGGAACCAATGGTAATAACTTCTACATCATCAAGAGCGTTTGAAAAAATTTTTCTAGATATCGTTGGTCCTCTTACTAAATCAAGTCGTAACAATGTCTTTATCATCACACTACAAGATGATCTGACAAAATTTTCATGGGCCATACCAACAAGAAATCATGAGGCCAACACTGTAGCCTACCATTTTGTGACTCAATTTGTTTGCTTACATGGTATACCTCAGCAAATAGTCACAGATTGCGGTACAGAATTTCTAAGTCAAGTTTTCGCAGAAGTATGTCGGTTGTTGAAAATAAAAAAGTCATCAACTACTCCGTATCATCCTCAGAGTAATGGCAGTCTAGAAAGGAGCCATCGAACCTTAGGCGAATACCTCAGAAGTTTTGTTGCGAAAGATCAATCAGACTGGGACGAATACATTCCATTCGCAATGTTTGCCTACAATTCCAGTATTCACTCGTCTACAGGTTATCAACCCTATGAACTAGTCTATGGTAGACAGATACACATTCCTAATTCGTTGTCGAAACCTCCAGAACCCCAGTACAATTTCTCTGATTATCAATTCGAACTCAAACGGAGACTTCAAGAAACGAACGAAGTTTNAGACTTCAAGAAACAAGCGAAGTCGCACGCAATCGATTAATCGCTAATAAAAACAAAGCTAAATGTCAATACGACAAAAACGCACATTCTTTAGAAATTAAGGAAGGTGACATGGTTTATTTACAAAATAAAGCAGCTCACAATAAACTCACACCCAATTGGATAGGTCCATTTGAGGTTCTCGAAATCCACCCTAACCAGGTCAATGTAGCGATTAAGCGGAGGGGGAAAAGACATTTAGTTCATAAAAATTTATTGAAAAAACATTTCTCCTAAATCCATAATATATAAAAAAAAAATTTTTTGTATTTCTAGTACATACATCNTTTTTTTGTATTTCTAGTACATACACCAATGCAGAAATTCTAATTCACCCACCGGACAATCTAGCACAAATAGACATACTAACTCCTCACATTGGAATGTATTATGAAAAGAAATCTAATGTCAAACTACACAGCAGTGACTGGACAATAGTGACATTCTTGGACACATCACAGTATGCGTCCAAATACAACACTCTCTTGCAGTTCTATAGTACAACACGTAATTTATGCACACAACTAAAAGACAAAGTTAGTGTGTTAGAATTTGTAGAAGCTTGTCATCACTTTGATAGGGCTACACTTCCATATCTCTTCGAAATCGAATCAAACCGAAACGCTATAAATATCTCACTCGGACAAGACATCCATAAAGAAAACTACCGGGTCCGCCGTAACATGATCAGCTCAGTAACGACGGTAGCAAAAACACTTTTTGATTCAAGTCACATGTTAAACACTGAATTTATCTTTGGCAAAATAATAGATTTTGCAAAGTCCAAATTGACCACCACCAGTATATTAGAAAAAAAAATGCAGTTGTTCGANAGAAAAAAAAATGCGGTTATTCCAAACGACAATCTCTGATATCAATAACATGACCAAGCACATTAATGAAGCTCAAGTCGAAATCGAAAAAAATATTCAATATCTTAATAACCAAGTCATAAAGAATTCTCAAACTATCAACAGTCTAATCACGAAAACAGCTTTGTTAGAGCAATCAACGTTATTCCAAATCCTTCTAAATCAGTATGCGTACGAAACGCAAAATATTGTTTCTATTATCAACTCTGCTATCCATGGCAAAATTCACACCACAGTTTTGCCTCCTAACAAGTTACTATCTCAGCTACGGGAAATACAGCTAGAACTTCCCGCTGGCAATCAACTTCCGTTAGAAATTAATATACAAAATATTCCTGAACTCCTTTCAATCTCTTCTACATCCATAATTTATAGAGATAACTTTCTCATTTTTATATTGCAATGTCCAATAGTTAAAATCGATGAATATAATCTCTATCACACGATACCTTTACCATTCTATTTTGAAAACAATAATGTTGTTCTAGTAAAACCAGACAATGATTATATAGCAATTAGCGATGATAGTGAGTTTTATTTAACTTTTAGTCAATCGCAAATAGAAACATGTATACCACTGAACTCATATACATTATGTAAAGGTAATCATCCAGTTTATCGTAAATCTTCTTCTAAGCTATGTGAGATTTTATTGTTAGAAAATCCACACGATTTACCTCAATCATGCAAAATCATTTATGTATCATTTAATAACAGTATATGAAATCGGTTATCGAATACCAATTCCTGGATTTATTGTACGCGAGACGAACTAGTGACTCTGAATTGTAAATCTCCTCAACGCACTTTTTCTGTTTATATAAAAAATATTGGTCGTTTAACAATATCTCCCACTTGTAATGTTCATACCACTTCATTAATTCTAACGCCCATTTCAACTGTACTCTACAACCATTCTAATGATATAGTCCCTCTGAATCCTATGTTTAACTTAATTAACACGTACACAGAATCCATTATTAAGGTAACTCCGCAACAAATAACAAATACCGATTTATTCAACGATCTTTGTAAATTAGTTAAACATACTACAAATTGGTATACAAATCCAAATAGCAATCATTTTTTACTAAGTCATTATCATATTGTAATCATATATACTTGTTTGTCAATTTGTATCATATCAATTATAATTGTCGCTGTATTCTTTAAGTGTAAGAAAAAAGTAATTCAAGTATATACCACTGAAATTAATAATACGCAACTCTGAATCTCTCTATTTTAAATTATATAATTCGCCAATATGAAAAACATTCTAAATCCCTTTGCAATTGTATAACTTTATTTATCTGATTTCCCTTGAGTCAATGGGAATCATTAGACCCCCATTGCTCATTTAGGTTGGGGGGTGTTAAGAACCCCTGAATATTATTTTATAATTGTGTAGAGTATATAATACATGGTCGTCCGACTGTCGTCGAACACAGGAATGTGCTGACCAAGGGTTTTAGGGCAACCATGGGCAAAGGACTCCCACTGTAGGTACCCTACAGTCAGTCGTGGTTTAGTATGTGCTAGTTACACTCATTATATATCATTCTATATCATTCTATGTCATTATATTTTATTATTCTATTCATTTGTATTAATATTAATAAATAACGTGTATTGTATTATTAATTGTATCAATCAAATTATATATTCTAAAGTTTTATTGAAAAGTGAGTGTTTTCTTTTTCTTATTAAGTTTAATTCCTTTTACCACGTGGGCCCGCACAACAATGTAAAAGAAGATTCTGATGGTCACTCTCCATGTCCTCACAGAGCTTCTTGAACAGCCTTGTTTTTAAGGGGCGTGATTTTATAAAGTTCACACACTGAACAGCTACGTCTAGTGCTGATTTAAGATCTGTCGAAAGTTTCTTGGTTGCTAACGCATGGCGATATAAAACACAGTGGCTGTTACTACATTTTGGAGCTACCTCTTTAATTCTGGTTATTACACCTTTTATTTTCCCAACCATTGCAGCAGCGCCATCCGTGCATACGTCCACACATTTTTGCCATGATATTTTTTTTTTCATTAAGTACTTATTTAAAACATCAAAAATTTCCTCTCCTGTAATATGCGTTTTCAAACTTTTACAAATAAGCAACTCTTCTTGAATGGTTTTCTCATGAGTATATCTGGCAAAAACAAGTAGTATGGACAACCCAGAAACATCGGTGCTTTCGTCCATTTGTACAGAAAATTGGTTACAGTTAATTAATCTGAAGACAAATTCATCTTCAATGTGGTCAGAAATTTTATGAATTCGATCAGAAATCGTATTGTTTGAGTTGCACTGCTGCAACTTTTTTACCCGCATCTTCTCCGAGAATACAAGAGACCACTTCTATCATACTAGGTTTAATCAAACTTTCGGCAATGGTGTGAGGTTTTCCGGCACGTGCAATATTATAACCCAATATAAATGAATCCTCTGTGTTTTTCTCATTTTCGTCTTTTATATACTTAGTGAGAGAACTCGTACTTTCAGTTGAAATGTCTTTCTTTATTCTAAAAAATTCCAGATCTTTCCCTTTTAGATTTGGATGATTAGATTCCAAATGTCGCTTAAGCTTCGTAGGAGCCAAAGAACTGTTACTGAGAACTTTTTCACAAACTACGCACCTCACATCGGGAAACGTGTCTACTCCAATGGGAATAAATCCAAACGATAAATATTCTTCGTCATATCGTCTTTTTTTACCTTTTGAAAAAATAATTTAAGTGTATTCCTTACTTGGAGATGCTTCATTTTCGACAGTTTGTTTTTGGGGAGGAGCTGCTTCACAGTGGGAAGTCGAGTTTTCCGATGAAACAGACGAAGTACTGCTTTTACTTGTAGATGTTAGACCGGCCTTCTCTAATGATTATAATCGCCCCGTTTTGAGCCATTTGTCCATTGTATTATATATTATATTATACCAGAAAATTAAAGAGTTATTCGTGATAGTAATAATTGAACACTAAAATTCACTGTTAGAAAAAAAAAACGGTTTCTCACTTCGTCAAAGCAGAATGAAGACTGACAACTACAAATAAATATTTTGTAGTGGCGAGACCCACTGAACGAATACTCGCTAATGACCACAGATAAGATAAATGAATATCTATAGTAGGTCCTATTTATACGCAACGATAAATCGAAACAATTCGATCGTTACGATAAATTGCTAGCATTTATTGTTGCGTGTAAACCCGGCTTTATAAGTTTATAACAAATAATATATATTATATAAGATATTTTATCATAGGATAAGGAAACTAAAAATAATTTTTATATTTCCCCAAATTTCTCACGGAACCCTTGGCGCCGGCTCACGGAACCCTTAGGTTCCGCGGAACACTAGTTGGGAAACGCTGCTTTATATAACTACAGTACCGTATTTTATTTTAATCAGTCTTAAAATAAATATTAATCAGATTCAGAAATTATCACTGTATCCAAAAGGACATTTTGAACATGTCTGAATACTTTGATACCACTCATGGAATTCTACAGGAATGGCTTCAATCTTACAAAGTTTCATGGGATCTTTTTTTTTCAATGTTGAAATTGGTCTTGGCTTATTATATAATTGTTTAAGGTTATTAGAATATTTTGTTGGTTTACCTCTTCCACTTAAGCGTATACTTTTAGACTCTTCATCTGAATAGTTATATTTAAACTGTATAACACCAGGCTCAGTTTTCTCATATTATAAAACCTTAATTTTTAACCAATTCACTTTAATACCTTGTGTATCAGTTTTGATATGGTTTTTTATTATTAAACTAGCTAAACTTTTCAAGTCAAGAAAATCAGTATACTAAAAATCTTGAACTGTGTAGCTAGAACATTTTTTATTATTCCTATTTGAAAGAGCTAGTCGGCAAATATTAAGCCAGTCATGCATAGTATACACAGGAATATTTTTCTTTGCGGCCTCATTTATATTTTGCATACTGTCCACTTTCATGTATGAATGTCCACTCTCCATGAAATTATGTGTTATAACATCAATTTTTGAATGTGTGACAATGTATAAGAATAAAGCTACTATATATTGATTCCTATTTTGACCACTGGTTGTATATGGAAATATTAGTTATATTTACTGGGAGCTGTTTGATCCATTTTAGTAAAGCTGTACCAATTTCTGAACTTCTTTTTTGTCCGTTTACTTTATTCCATAAAAAACAAAAGGCATTATTTGGGGAAGCAGCCTCATACAAAGTTAAATTTTATGTACATAGTTATCTACTGTAGTATACTATAGTATGTACTATAGTACATACTAGAGACATCAGAACTAGGAATCTGTAAAACACTTTGTAAGTCAAATGTAGTACTTCAAAATTCAGTTTGAAGCTTTTTCTTTGTCAAACTTTTTAGCTGCAAATGATTCATCCCGTCTTCGAGTATGATTTTTATACTTCATTAATATTTGTTGTTCATGTGGTTTGTCTAATTTCTTAAATTTTTCACATAGAAGACATTGATCTTTTTTTGATTTATAAAAATTCAAATTATATTGCTCACAAAATATTTTTCGATACACGGTACAACAAACAAAACAAATATGATCTAATTTAAAAAATAATGACCAAGTAACATTGACTATGTTACTTTCTCAAATTATGCTAAAAGTCAAGTTAATCGAAATGATGTACTAAGTACTTCCTAAACTATTCATGATATCACTTGGACACTTTTTCTACACATTTATAGGGATGAAAAATTGAATTTAAACATGTTTTTGTACTTGGCCACTTTTGGCATGATGGCGACAATATATATATATTATCTTTTGCGGTGCAAAAGAGATTAAGTAGAATCGTGTCAACCGGACTAAGTGGATACGCGATACTTGTAATTCTAATTATAGTAATATTTTTCCTATTTATAATAATAAATGTAAATTTTTAAAGGGGTATTATCAAAATGTTAGGGGGTTAAGATCTAAATTAAATTTACCAAGAGTAAATATTCCTTGTTATTTGGTTTTTTGGAAACTTGGTTAAATGATGACTTTTTAAATTCGGAACTTGGCTTAAATAATTTCAATGTTTATAGATGCCATAGAAATAGTAATAATAGTGCGCACAGAAGAGGTGGTGGTGTTATGATTTGTGTTTATAATAAATTTCATTCGGAAGAAATACTTTTACCATTTAATAACATGGAATAGCTATTTATCTCTATTCAGCTTGTACATAGTAAGCGTCTTATTATAGGTTCAGTTTATTTGCCACCTGATAGTTTATGTGATAAGTATTTACAACACGTTGAAACCTTTAAATGGGTTTTTGCTAAATTTGGTGATTACGTTGCTTATCAGTGACTACAACTTGCCTAATGTACAAATATATAACACTCATCCGGGATATTAATTGATGGTCGATCATCTGGGCGGACTCATATTATAGTTGATAATTTTGCTGCGTTTAATCTTTTTCAATTTAATAATAATAATTTTTCAAGTTCTACTCTTGATTTAGTGTTTTCAAATGTTCATGAAACTAATGTCTATCTATGTCTTGATGCTATAATTCCTATTGACAACTATCACTCAGCCTTAAAAATTATTAATCGTTTTAGCTTAAGTGTACTGAATTTAAATATTTCTGAAACCTTAAATATTTTTATATTTGCTAATATTAACTTAATTTGTTTGTATTTAGCATCTATTGATTGGTCAAATTTATTTAAAATAAGAGCATTAATGATGCGGTTGATTTATTTTATTCGACTATTGAACTTAGTATAAAATGATCTATAATATCATAGTTCAATTATCGTAAAGGGTCTTTCCCGCCTTAGTTTAGTATTGAACTTAAAAAACTTATTAAGACTAAAAATAGTTTACACAAATTATTTAAACGAACTGTTAGGGCGCGGGCAGATAGTGCTGCGCTTTATGCGCAACGGTGGGACCTGTGGGCAGCCATGCTCACGCCCTCCTATCATGTGAGGTTAAAAAATTTGTTCTGTTGTTATCGTGGTTGATAAAATTAAAAATAATAGTCACTCTGTTTTTTTCAATTTTTGTTCTGTTGGTTCTATTCAATTATTTTTTGTGTTAGTTTATAATCTTTTTATAAGCCGTCCAGGCAAATTGTTTATAATTTTTTATAAGCCGACAAGGCAAATTGTGTAAGCCGTCAAGGCAAATAATTGTGTTCAACGTCGTCCAGACGAAATCTTTTGTAAGCCGTCCAGGCAAACAATTGTGTTGATGTACAATCAAATAGTTAAATACTGAATAAGTCAATACAATTAGGTAAGACATTGCATTATAAGTTTATTTGTTCCTATTATTATTATTGTTTATTTAAACATTTATAAATTATACTGTTCAATAATTGAATCAGACTCATTTATTTATATTAATTTTCTTCCCTCTATATTCATTAAAAATACAGTCTACTATAAAAAAAAAAGGGGGGGGAAATGTGTCGCGTAAGCGCGTTATTATTATCTGTCCGCGCCCTAACACTAACATTGTTACTATTTATGATTAGTTTGTTGAAGTTTGCCGTAATTGTAAAACACTATCTAAGAAATGTTACGATTCCTATTTGTTCAATGTTCAAAAATATCTATCATCTAACCCTCGAATGTTTTAGGAATTCGTTAAGGATAGACAAAATTCAAATGTACTTCCGATAAGAATGCATTTCAATGATATTTATTCTAATGATTATGAATCTATTTAGTGAATATTTTGGATCTGTTTATTCAGCTGTAAAATCGCATAGTAATAATGTGAGTTCGTCTGATTTTGATTTACTTGATATCCATAATTTTAATATTTCTATAACTAAAGTTTTTAATGGTCTATTCGATATTGGAAAAAAAGTTAATAGTGGTCCTGATATATTACCCACCATAAAATTTTATGAATGTCGTTTATTAGCTTTGCCAATTCATTTCCCTTTCCAATTATCATTGAACTCATGTACCTTCCTTAATTGATGAAAAAAGTTTTTTAACACCAATTCATAAATCAGGTGATAAATCCAATGTACAAAACTACAGGCCTATTTCAAAACATAACGATTTAGCCAAGTTATTTAAAAAAATAGTTGAAAATAAATTTTCTAGTCAAAAGACACATATTCTTTGTAATTCTTAACATGGATTTTGACAAGGTAGATCTACATTATCGAACTTATTAATTTATTATTCAGATCTAGTCTCAGTAGTTGAGAATGGTGGACAAGTTGACTCAATCTTTATTTAAAAAAAGCTTTTGATTCGGTTGATCATAATGTACTTATAAGTAAATTAAATATAATGGGAATAAGGGATCCTTTCTTATCTTGATTGCGATCTTATTTGAGTAATAGAACGCAACAAGTCCGAATGTATTCTAAAGTATCACATATAATTCATGTCACCAATCGGATGTACCGCAAGGAGGTCACTTATCACATATTTTTTTCTTATTGTTTGTAAATGATTTTACCAAAATAATTAGGTATACTAAATGTTTAATGTTTGCAGATGCCTTAAAAATATTCAATAATATATTATCCATGCAAGATTATTTTAATATGCAAAGTGATTTAAATAATTTTTTTTTATGGTGCTCTTTAAATCACCTCTCTATAAATATAAGTAAATGCATGAAAATTTTTTTTCAAGTTGAATTCAACTATACAGTTAATAACACCCCATTACACTCTGTTAATCTGGTTAAAGACTTAGGCATTTTTCATTTGATTTATCTTTTAGTTATCATATTCATTATGTTAAGCTTAAGGCATTGAAAACATTGGGTTTCATTAGGCGTAATTGTTTTGATTTTAATAATTTCAATTGTTTAAGAGTATTATATTTATCTTTAGTACGATTAACAGTTGATTATGGTTCTATCCTTTGGAATCCATTTCAGTCTTCTAGGATACAGAAAATATATTTTATATATATTTACACATATTTAATGAAATAATATTGAATTTATTTGGACAGTAAAAAATTTAATTTTTTCTAACTAATATTAGATGTATTCGCGTTTGTTGACAATAATGAATCTAGGTAAGATAGGTTTTTATGCCATCCGTGATCGGTGTGCACTGTCGATTGTAATAATATTAGTAAATTTGTTTCTAAATATACACACGTCGGTCTGGAATTATACGTCAAAATGTCGTAGTAAACACGATGGTTAACGACAATAATTCATTGTCAGAATTGTAAGATTATTTTTCGGTAATATCATTTATAATACAGATTACAGACTATCCGTCAGTAGGTATATTATCGTTATTTGTTCGTTGCTTTTATTGCACATTAGTTAATAATAGTTGTGTATACACTAGTTACAGACTATAGTTGTTTTTTATAAGTATTATCCAGTGAATAGTATTATAATTTAAACAAAATTAAAAAATGAAAAAGGTCGTTATAAATTAAAGCGATTTTATATGAGTGGTGCAGAAAAACGTAAATTGGCAAAAGAAAAAGATAAAAAAAATACGGGAATATTTAAAAAAACTAAGCGAATGACAGTTTATCATAACTAAGCCAAACACAACTTCTTCTGAGGTTAGTACAGTTTTACAATTACTATACGAAGAATAAATATTACTTAAAATAATATATTTTTTATACTATTATACATAATAGTATATAATAATATGTATACAAGTTAGGTAATTTAAATAATAAACATTACAATTAGGTACAGATTTTAAATATTTTTTTTATTTCAGTCATATCAAACTGCTCTACTACCTCCATCAGTAACTATCGCCGAAACCTCTTCACCTCAAAATATTGTTGAAGAAACAAATGAAGGCTTAAATTTAGATATAGGATTATGGCCTGAAAATATGACAGGATTAATAGATTATTGGGCAAAAGTAGGAAGTTCAAATTTACAAAATTGTTATGAAGAATTATTTATACAAAAATCAAAAAAACAGTTTGATGGAAATTTCCTCGTAATTGTAATAAATCATTGTTTGAGCGAAAAACTGCCAACGGAGAAATAATTAAGCGTTCATGGTTATGTTTTTCGCCATTCAATGGTAGTATTTTTTGTTTTGTTTGTAAATTAATATCGAAAACACGCAGTCAATTTATTCATGGTGGTTCCTGTGATTGGAAACATGCAGATAATCGATTAATAAGTCATGAAACTTTCAAAGATCATTTAAATTCTGTGATAAATTTAGCTATTCGTTCAAAAGAATTAGGCCGTATTGACAATGAACTTATCAAACAAAATGAAGAGGTAAAGAGTTACTGGCGTAATATAATCAAGAGACTCGTAAGTGTTATAATATTTATATGTGAACGAGATTTAGCATTACGTGGTAAAAATAAAATTGTCTGTTCGCCTAAAAATGGCAATTATCTTGGAATTCTAGAGCTGTTAGCTGAGTATGATAATTTTCTTAAACAGCATATTGAAAATCATGCAAATAGAGGAAGTGGGCACACTAACTATTTATCTTCTACTATTTGCGAAGAATTAATAGAAATAATGGTAAATAATGTTTTGAATGAAATAATTTCTCGTATAAAACTATCTAAATATTTTTCTATTTCATTAGATTCGACACCTGATGAAGGTCATATAGATCAATTAACGTTAGTTTTTAGATACCTTGAAAGAGATACACCAGTGGAAAGATTTTTAGTATTTATGCTAAACCAAGGCCATAAAGCTCAAGATATGTATGATGGTTTAATAAACTTTTTAAATAAATATGACTTAAACATAAAAAATTGTAGCGGCCAATCCTACGACAATGCTTCTGCAATGAGTAAAAAGTATAATGGTCTCCAGTCAAAAGTTCTGGAAAATAATAAACTAGCTTCCTGGATTCCATGTGCTACTCATTCATTAAATTTGGTAGGAAAAGCAGCAACCGAGTGTTGTACTGCTGCTGTTGAATTTTTTTATTTTTTAGAGCAGTTATATGTATTTTTTACAGCATCAACAAAACGTTATGAACTACTGATTAAAGCTCTAAGTTTAGAAAATACCAAATCTCGTATCCATGTACTACAACGAGTTAATACTACACGTTGGTCATGTAGATCTGATACAACAAAGCTCTTATGCAAGGCTATAAACAATTTAAAAGTACTCTAATTCAAATAGCTGATGACTTTGAACAAACAACAAAAACGCGGTGCGATGCAAATTGTTTATACANAGATACCTTGAAAGAGATACACCAGTGGAAAGATTTTTAGTATTTATGCCAAACCAAGGCCATAAAGCTCAAGATATGTATGATGGTTTAATAAACTTTTTAAATAAATATGACTTAAACATAAAAAATTGTAGAGGCCAATCCTACGACAATTCTTCTGCAATGAGTAGAAAGTATAATGGTCTCCTGTCAAAAGTTCTGGAAAATAATAAACTAGCTTTAAATATCCTTGAAAGAGTAGATAGCACTAATAAATTACTACAAGATCCGACTTTAGACCTTAACACTGCAGTTTCTGCTATTAAGTCTTTAAAGAATTTTGTTCAAGCTAAACGTGATACTTTTGATCAATATGAAAAACAAGGAGCAGACATTTCGGAAACAACAGATTATTTGAAACATCGTAAACGGCAAAGAAATATCCGTCTAAATCCAATAGATTCTCATGAAACAACCGAAGTAGATTTAACTTCTTCTCAAAAATTCAAAATTTTTTACCTGTTATTGATACTTTTATTTCTAACTTGGATAAACGAGTGTCTGCTTATGAATTGGTATACCAACGATTTGGCTTTCTTCGAAAAATAGAACAACTAAGTAATCAAGAAATTGAAGATGAAGCAAATAAACTTGTTAAAATTTACCAAGATGACATCGATGAACACTTTGGAAACGAACTTATTCAATTTAAAGAATTTTATAAACATTTTAAAGATGAAAACAGTGAATTTCACAATATTAGTCAAGAACATTTAATGTATAAAATATTAATTAATAAAGAAGTAAAAGATTGTCTTCCTAATGTTGAAATAGTTCTTCGTATTTATCTTGTTTTAATGCTTACAAACAGCAGTAGTGAAAGATCATTCTCTAATTTGCAGCATATAAAAAATAGATTGCGTACTTCAATGGACAGAGACAGGCTCAATCAACTAGCCATAATGAATTCGGAGTCTGATATTTTAAGAAAACTTGATTTTCAAAACGTTACTGATAATTTTGTACAAAAGAAATCAAGAAAAGTTCCAGACATTTAATTTTAATTATTTGACATTATTATTTTTATAATATTTTTTTTTAATTTCTTACACTTAATATTAAAATGAAATAACTTATACTGATTTGATTGTTTTTATAGTTATTTATTATTAAATAAATAGTTAATACTTAATTGGTACTACTACTAAATATGATAATAATTGTTATTTAATAGGTAAAAAAATATATTTCTTTGTTTATGTATAAGGGGCTCCCATAATACATGCCGCCCAGGGGCCACCACATACCTAAGTCCTCCCCTGGTCAGACGTAAACTTAATGAAGCTTGTTTTGTTTTTAATCTAATTAATAATAAAATTGATTGTCCTAAGCTTCTAGCTAAATTAGGGTTCCATGTTACTACTTTTAATTCTGGAATAATATTCTTTTTCATATTAATAGTAATCGTCAAAACTATGGTTTCTTTGAACCTCTTAATCGTTTAGCTATAACATGTAATAATTTACCAAATTTTGATTTTTTTAATGACTCATTATCAAAATTGAAGTTTACTATGTATTATTATTCGCTTAAATAATGTAATTATTTATTGTTATTACCTATCTTGTTAATATTTATATCATGTATTATTTATTATTTTTATTTAATGTTTGATGTATTTACTATAAACTACACTTTTGCCTACAGGGCGTCAAATAAATTATTATTATATGTAAAACTCTATTTCTTAATTACAAGTTTTGTCACACTCATGAAAAAATATATAAAAGTTTAATAAATTAAAAAAAAATTGAACAATATAAAAATAATGTAATTCAAGAGAAAGGTTTACATAATATCAGTTAAATAAAAAAAAACTTTCATTAATTTCAAGTCAATGCAATATATTTTATAATAATACTACTATAGTCGTTGATGTTATATATAAAAAGGTTTCCACTGTAGTATTCAGGCTTATAATTTATTTTTTAATACCAGAACGTATTTATTTTTAAAATCTACAAAAAAATCTTAAAATAAAATAAACCACATAAAAATTGTAAGATATTATTTTTACGTGATATAGTTTAAAGTAAAATGGACATTTCAACACTCATTGTCAACTGTAGTGATTATGAAATAATCTAGAATCTTCGTGGTGGATAGGGAACACAATGAATTGTCAATGTGAGACAATGAATTGTCGGACCAAAAGAAGTATTTAAAAAAGATAGAAAGTGATCAAAGTCAATTTAATATTTTTTAAAAAATATAGTTTAAAAAACACGCTTTTATAGCACATCGAACCAAAAAGTTAAAAATAATTTTTAAAATAAGTTTAAACAATAATGAAAGAAAAATACTGGCACTATATCCAAAGACTTCGAAGTCAAAGTAATCAAGAGTATACTGTACATTTCTGCTGCCTGTTGCACGTTTACAGATCCTCACAAACTCCTAAATTATCACATTCGATTATGCAAGCTTTTCCGTTGCTGTAGGTATCCATCATTTTCAATAAGATATGCTGATAGACTTCTCTCCATTTGAAATCTTATTTCTCTATAGATTTGGTCACTTGTTATAATATTCAGATTGAGGGTGATTGTCGACCAGTGTTGTAATATAAGAATACTAGCTCTTAGGATGTTGGACAATGCCATCGCACAGCATTATACGCCTGCATATCCTGATGTGAATAGGGCATCGTATCTTTGATGCCATGAAGCACGTACAATTCTCGCAAAATCGCTGATGCTCATGTAAGCACTAGTTCCCTCGATAAGTTCTTCACTAGTCTCTTTAGCAACTTCTTCTAGTCTTATGATATCATCATCACTTATTACGCCGTTTTGATCGATTGTGACGTCTTTATAAAGAGAATTGATAGCAACAAACCAATGAAGTGCGTCATATACTTTTTGCCTAGATACTGAAAACTGTCGTGTAACGTAAATATTATCAAGACTGAGCGATAACTATTCCAGTACTATTTGTGGATCATAATAACATTATCGAAAGATTTACTTCGAAAACATCCTGATCGAACAATATTGCTTGACCTCGAAAACTATATTGCCCAAATATACTTCTAAGTTTTATAATTTTAACAAATGGTTTTTATTATTCCAATAAGACTTAGATGATACAACATTTATCTTTGAAGACAAATGGGTCTTGCAACGAATGCAAACAACCAAGCAATTCATTTGTTTTATTTCGTCAGGCAAATATGATGCTGTGTTAGTATCTACAATCCATTTAGAAATTTGATGTTGTAGCACCGTTTAGTGCGAATTTCACATATCTTATCACGAAATGTGATAATTGTCTGCCTAAAGCGCGTCGTAATGGCTCTACTTAATCTTCTGGACTCAACTTTTTGTTGCTGCATTTGCTGCAAACGAGCTTCTCTGGCTTCCTTTGACTGCTTGGCTCGATAATTTTTCTAATAGAACCTTCTTTTCTCTAATTCCTCGCTCGAGAATCCCGCAGTTTTTTTAACTGACTTGTCTACTTTTCTTTGATATTCTTCTTGTCTTATCAGACAACTTACTTCTTGTAACAGTATACTCTCCAGTAGCCAAGTTGCCCACTACTGAAGAGCTGCAATCGTTTGAAGATGACGTCTGCGACGTCAGGATGCTTTTTCACCCTGACCAGACGCCGAATTTGGGACTCCGAATCGTAAAGTACTCATCAATTGTACCTGTCATGACGGCATACATGTCGTTAATTTAGGAACTTTGCCAGATACTTCTGTTGACCACCATCATCATGTGAAGGTGCCCTGGTTACAAACACAAGCTACCAAGTCTTAATGAGCAAAATAACTCATAATATTTGTGTGTATCAGGAACTAGCAAATATCTCTCTGGGTGTTAAAATCGATGAGTATCTGCTAAGACTACGCGAATTCATACTCATCAATTGATGAATGAAAGTTGTAATTTTCGTTAAGCAAGGGAGTACGTAACAACAAATACGTTGCAACCATGCCAGAGTTGTGTTGTTTCCTCCAGTTTGCAATAACCGTAAAACTAGACCACCGTTTCCTAATCCTTGACTGGAGCTGAGTCATGATGCCTTACTATTTTCTTCTGCATAGAAGCGTTTATATACGTGATGTAGTTTCATGTACAGTTTTTTTAAGTATATTTTTTTACATATATAGCTACGGCAAGTATGTTTATGGTTAAAATATTATGATGAGACTAAGGTTTATTTTATATTAAATGAATAATTTCTAGGCGGCTAAATATTATCACCGTATATTTTATACACTATATATATATATAAAAATACAATGTCACGATAGCTTGTTCCGTGAGGACGTTGAAAGATAATATCTTCATTAATTACTAGTGACCGGTTTACGCCGCCCGTCGACCACTCCATATGGCGCGACCTGCCGGACGTAAAGGGGAAGCGCCGCGATCGCCATTCAGTGGTAAAGCTGGAGTCGCGTTGCGACCGCGACAATTATAGTATGTAATATGACTATAATTGTTATAAACTCGATCACGTTTTCATCAAGTTTCCAGTACTATTCCATCGAACTTTTTTCCTGCTTTATCGACTTTATGATAGTAGTTACTATCAATATCATGGTTGTAACGAGTAACAGGGAATCAGGTTTCGATTCCGGAGAGGGAGTCTGAGAAACGGCTACCACATCCAAGGAAGGCAGCAGGTGCACAAATTAACCACTCCCAGCACGTAGATGTAGTGACGTAAAATGACGATATTGGACTCATATGAGGTCTCGTAATCGGAATGAATACGCTTTATATCTCTTAATGTGAATAAATGTGCCGACAAATGACGTCATTTATTGTTCTTGGGAAAACAATAGGTAAAGTCAAACCTAACCTACCGTAGCCCGCTAGCCTCGGCGATTGTTGGAAAAAGTATCCTAGTGTATTCAGGTGCATCTAAGTCCAGCTCATGACGTTATCCCCTAACTGACGTCACACTTGAACTTTGATATAAGGTAAGCCTTATGATGTCACGCCTAAACCACAAAAGTTCTTTTTCCAATGTAGATAGGTACACGCTAACGGTTCAACGTCCGTATAGTACGCGTCGAGTCCGCGCATTTGATATATCACAACCCCATATACCGTCATGTGTTTGATAAAAACCATCGAACACGTGCATAACGCGTAGGCGCAATATTTCACAGCATAACTACAAGATCGTTTGTTGATTAAAACATTGACCCTGTGTGTGTGTGACACTATAGATATAAGTAAGGGCTTAAAGCAGAACCTTGGTGCACTCCTACTCTTACCCAAAATCCTTCTGTTACTACTCCTACACTTTTTACCCTGATACCCATCATACATATCTTCTATTATATTAATGTACCTTTTCGGGACTCCATTTCTTATTAATGCCCACTTTAGAACCTCTTTCGGTACTCTATCATACACTTTCTCCAAATTTATAAATACATGGCTAGTGAAACAGCTACCACACAAGTTGTCCGGCTGGTATCAAACACTTCATTCCTTAGGCCTACATTATTTTTAACCACTTTATTTTCTCTCACTTTTTGTCCTTGCGTACATCCGAAATGGGACAATCCGCCTAAGTTTTGTTCAGGAGTCTTCATACTTTTTGACAACAATTTTACTCTGGCTGTTGACCTGACGCAACCTCATTAGTCGCCTCTTACGACTGGCAGAAGGGCCGTGTAAGTATTCTTGTCCCCTATCCACAATTAGAACTTAAGTTTATTGTATAACTTAATTAATAAATATGTCTTCTTTTACCTCACCTTTATCCCAACTACTTGTGGTCGGCCAATTTTACACCGGCTGTAGACCTGACGCAACTTCATTTGTCGCCTCTTACGACTAGTAGAGGGGTCATGGAAGTAAGTCTATCCCCTTTCCACAAGAAAATAATTAATTAATATTTAATTTAAAAAAAGGCTAAACAACAAATAATGTATAGTACAATAACTAGATAGTTAAAATTAGAAAGATGTGGGGGAAATCACCCATGTTTGCTTGTTTAAAATTTTAATTTCGTAGCAGAGAAAAATCTTAAATTATACCCTAATGAAGTTAATAAAATTAAATAATATTAATCGTATTATAAATGTTTAATTATATTTTAATTTCAACAAATACAGTGTTTTTTCTTCTCTCATATACACAGCAAACTCCGCGTGTTTGTGCTATTGATCGGCTATAGCTCGCCATATTTTTATTGTTTTGTTTATTCAGTTGCGTCTTTGCCGAACTTGTAAACTCCGGACGTACGAGGTCATTTGTTTACATGCTTTGTACATTTATATCCGTGTGAAACGACCTTTTCTCGCATTTTACGGGCTAGTGGCATCGTTCACGTCGTCATCATTTCAACGCTCACATACAGTCCACACTCAACGCCACTAATCATCATCTTAAATTATACAGCTAAGTTTTTAATTGTTTGTTTTATTTATTTTATATATTTTCTATTTTATTCATAACCGCTTTGTCGGTCATTCTAGTATGTAAGTTATCCCTCCTTTCCCTTTACTTTTTAAGAATTTTATTTGCAGAACTGTAAATATATATTCATATTTTGTATATACATAAACAGGTGTACCTATTTTCTTACCCCCTCATATTTTCCGTATTTTGTTTTCTACGAATGAACACCACCGGACAGTAACAGGCAATCCCCCTTCAATATTAAGGGACTGCTTGACACAATAAATAATAATACTACCTTTTATCTTATAATAAAAATATAATATATTAAATATTAATACAAACTGTCTTTTTTCTTTATTTTACATACAACATTCAAAAAAGTTACGAATCAGAATTTTTTCTTTTTGTTGTTTCTCAAAGAAACTGTACAATTTCATGTAAAGTGAAGATTCAATAACCATATTCTATAAGTTTCATTAATATATATTATTTATTTTAGATATATTTCAATTTTTTAAGTTGAAAACCACGTTAGTATGAATGTTTTTAATAACATTCAGTGTTGTTGTTATGTTTAAAATGATTGTTAAAAATTAGAGAGAACAAAAATGACAATAACTTATTTATAATAAGTTATTAATGGGACAGTTAAATAATTTACATATTTTACCTATTTTCATTATATGATTTGTATAGAAGCTATTAAATTATATTATTAATTAAAAAGTTTTTAGAACTTGCATTTAAAACAGTTATGTTTCTGTTTTCATCGATTACTACTGGATATGATGAATATATGCCATCTGCTACATCACCCGGTTTTTGTACTATAGTTATCATACTAACAATTTTGTTACCAGAGCCCCATAACCAATCATGTAAATGATGACATACTGCTGATATGAGAGCGTGTCGTCCAGTTTTAGGTTGAAGGACTTCCTATAAAATTTAATATTTAATTTAGTTGTTAATTCTGTAACTCGTGTATAAACTATTGTACTTCAATTAGACAATTATCAAACCAATCTACAGGTAATAAATCATAAACATCTTGATTTGAACTAAACTTAGAGACCTTTTCTGCATGCACAAGATCCAAATAATGTGGGCCCCAAATGTACACACCAGTTATATCTTGAGTGTTACACTATTTTTTTTTTTACAAAAAAATATGTGTATAATGATTATAACATCTTAGAATTTGATTTTAAACAATTTGATAAATAGAATATCTTAACAATTTATAAAAGATAACTATTAATGCTAGTAAGTACAGTGGATTAAAAAGAACTCGCTTCCACTTTCATCACATCGTAAATAATGATTATTTGATATGAATTAAGATGACTAAATAAAAACTAAAATATTTAGTAAAGTAAATATTTCTTATGTATTACATTATCTATTTCATAACACAAATTTAAAAAAATCACATTTATTTTTAAATAAAATTGTAGATGTGAAGGGTAAAATTGAACTAATTTGTAAACCTAATTTATTTAAAAATAATAATTAATTTAAATAAAAAAAACAGAATTATTCTAAGTAAGGATTTATCTAGCAAAAGAACTAAATTAATAATACGATGTTTTTTTAATCTCTTACATAATATTTATTTATAGAAATACTTTAAACATTGAAAGAGAAAATTGGTTGATGCAACATAAAAATAAAAACAATTTAAAATAATATACAAAATAAGAAATAATTTTAGTACGATTAAAATTATTTGACTTGTTAGTTNACCATAACAAAAACTACGCCATAATACAGTTTTATTTTTAGTTTTAGTTATTATCGAGGTGGACATAATGCTCATGCTCTCAAACCTGTTGGTCCATTGTGCGCACCNCATGCACTCAGACCTGTTGGTCCATTGTGCGCACCTCATACCGAATTGTCTTGATTCGGTTTACCCACCTAAGTGTTATCACCAAAGTGCTAATGTATTACCAACCATAAGTCACCTCAAAAGATGACCAAAGAATCCTGTCTTTCTGGCGAAATTAAGTATCTCTCTGGGTTTTAGGTTTTTAATATCTTCTTTTTCAGGAAAAGGTTTATTCAAGTAGTTTGATCTTAGTGTGGACAAGGCTTCACATTCGCACATGATGTCAAATAAGTCTTCCTCTTCTACTCCACACTTCCTGCACAATGGTGATTCCGATACCTCTATTGTGTTAAGATGCTTAGGCAGGTGACCATGTCCTGTCAGTAGACCAGTCAGGGTGCTTATTTGATGTCTAGTCATGCTATTAAGATCACCCAGCAATAGACCAGGAGTCTTGATAAACATTTTAGATTGTCTAGGTACTACCAAGTACTTCTAGATTTTCCTGTATTGTTCTCTGCACCAATTCTTGGGTAGCGCTTTGAGCGATTGCTCAGTGAGTCCTACCACTGTTTCTGGTCCAACATAAGTGTTCTCTGCTACTTTCCTGGCTAGAAAGTCAACATTCTCATTTCCAGTGACACCGTTGTGTCCCGGTAACCACGCTAGTGTAACTTTGTTGTACCTCGATAGTGATTCTAAAGTTTCCCTGCATTCGAGGACCAGCTTTGAATTCATCTGATCGTTACAGAGTGCTTTAAAAGCTGCTTGACTATCACTTAATATAGTTATCTTCCTATTTTTGTATACCAGCAGGTTCTGAGCCCCTACCAGTATCGCCATCACCTCTGCTTGGAAAACAGAGGGTTTTGTGCCCAATATTTGACTTGTTAAGTTTAAAATTTATAATCAAAAGCTTATCAATGAAACTTTTACCTCCACATCTACAATTTTATTTAAAAATAAATGTGATTTTTTAAAATTTGTGTTATTAAATAGATAATGTAATACATAAGAAATTATTCATGTTATAACTAAATAGAAATTTTAATTCTTAGAGAATTATTATTTTTATTTATTTGAATAATTCATACAATTAATTTTGTTTCCCGTTAACAGAACTTGTGTTTGATGAAGTTAAATTTTAATATCTTTATAGGACAACCCCTAACATGTTTTTTGTCTGATTATCTTAGATCACTTTGTATAAATTTATATTAATTTTTCTAAATTTGGTAAATTATTTATTTGAATATGTTGCGTCGCTATTTAGGGGTTGAGCCCAATTGTCCGTCAACAGTATTCTAAGGGACCAACGGGGGATAGCTGGCTAGGCTATATCTACCTTAGTTACTGAGGTTTCCTATTTAATTTATATTCCTTTAGAGGAACTACCAAGGGTCGCACTACAATATATATCTGTGGCTTGGTGCAAGAAGGGCCAATGTCACAAATGTCCATTTTTAGGAAACTCAATTATTAATATTGGCCATTTTTAAAAATATCTCTTAAATTTTAAATTAAAATTTTTACATGATATAATTGTTATGGTTCAATTTGTTTTTCTTTTTTCCATAATAACTTTGATAAACTAACAATAAAGTAACTAAAATAAAGAATAAAAATTGACATTAGCCCGTGTATAACAAAAAATATTTTATAATTATTCGACATTGGCCATAATATATTATACAACTGCATAGGTAAAAACATTTTTTTTAGACAACTGTATTATTCAAAATAAGTAGTAGAAATTATAACATGATACAATATTTTGGTAAATCCTATTATTACTTGGTAAAATTATTAAAACAAATTAAATTAAAATATTTAGTCTATTGGTTAAATTAAAGATTAAATGGTAAATTAATTTACAGGATATAGTTTCTTAATACTAATAGAATTATAGTAAAAAAAAAACATTATTTTAAAATACTTATTTAAGTGTTGAAAATAACAAAATAAAGGATTAGAAACAACTCTTTTAACAATAAATTTCATATTTGATAAAATTATTTAAAGAAAATCAATAACAGTTTTTAGTCTTTAAATTCTATTAAAGATAAAATTGTAGATTAATTTATAGTATTTTGTTTCTTAATACTCTATAAAATAAAGTCAAAATAAACATCTTAATTAAAATGTACTAATAATAGTTTTAAAAATAATTGTAAATAACAGAATAATAAAGAGATTAAAAATAAAAAAACGACTATTTTAGCAATATCTACTTAAGTAAGTTATATCAGTCATCATCTGAGCTCTCTGGATTACCCTAAACCAAATTATTCATAAAGCTTTCACAGAATTGCCTACTGTTAGGATGGATGTATTGCTTTAGTGATGTCAGGTCATTTATCTTTTCTGTTGGTAGTGGTAGTGGTGTAGTTGAAATAGGTTCAAGAACAATATTTGTTTCAACAGATATTTTAGTACTTTTCCTTTCTAAGTGTAGTTCCAAGAATTCTTCTTGGCCAAATGAGTACTTGTAGAACATTACTCCAGGTGTACTACTTCTGTATTGAATATATAATATATTATTATATACATATTTGAAAAATAAAATTGGCCAATCTATATATGTACCAAAATCATTTAGTTCTAAATACACTTTAGCCATTTGTTTTCGATATGATATTTTAACTGATATGGCCAATGTATTGATAAGCCTTATTTTCAAAATAACAACACTAACTTCTCGTTAAAATCAAAATGGCCAATCTTTACGCTAAGTTGGTCACACTTATTCGAATACATTAGCTGTTTTATCAACAGAAAAACAAAAATTAAAAAATAAGATTGGCCTGATGATCTCAATTTCGACTTAATGTGACATTAGCCCTTCTTGCACTAAGCCACAGATATACATATTATATATATATATATATAACACTCTTGGTTAACAACGATATAAATATTTATTAAGTAAAGACATATTAAATAAATAGTACAACCTGCTGGACATTTAGAGATAATATAATCCAACAGGGTGCTGAGGGCGACACACATACACACACTGTTTACGTGGTAGGTAATTTAAGTTAAATATAAGACAAGAGTAATGGTCGCGATGGTCGAAAAAGTTAACTGGCATTAGGGATATATTATTATGGTACATTGACCGTGAATTGCAAAAGTGTTTATGTGTGCAGTCTGTCCTGTAGTACGTGTGTCAATGTGTCAACGATATAAGCATAGTCGGCGTTACAATATAATGTTAGAAATGATTACACTTAAGTGATTGTATCAAATAATAACTGATAATACCGAATATAAAATATCTAATATATTTTGGTAGTTATATTTTATTTTACATTAATTATTATAACTATACAGGATATTGAAAGTTTTATCTTAAGCTAACGTTTTAAAATAATTATGGTCCGTACTAATAATGAACTGTATTTTGTCAAATTTAAATTTCAAACACGTTAGAGTTCTATGTAGTTCATAAGTAATCAAAATAATTACATTTAGCTCTTTTTGTTTATATAAATATTACTAATGGGAATTTGTTTTCAAGGAAAGCGAATCTTAACGACTCAAAAATGATTACTTAGATTGACGTAACTAGGTTTAAATACATTTATGATTTTAATACATTGAGTTTTTGTGTAATAAGCGTAACAGCTTTGGTTACATAATGTCTAGAGAGTCCGGACAAATTTTCCTTAGATAGATTTGAAGTTACTTCTGCAAATATCTGTAACCAAGTACAGCAATGAGGACCCATCATTAATACACGAGCATTTACGTTTGCTAATTGGTCAAAAATTTGTGCCTGTGATCAAAAAACAATTAATATTTAAATTTTAAAATTAAATAGTTACTTTAATAGTAGGTACTATTACCAGAATATTAGCTAACAAGTTTTAATATGTACATTAAAAATGTATTTTTGTAAATACAGTTTAAAAGAGAAATAAGTAAATAGTTCATTATTTTTAATATTAAATGCGACGTAGATAACCAAATTAAAAATAATTATTATTGATTATAATCAAAAATAATTATCATTAAAAAAATGAATATTTTTAGGAGTTTTAGGATAGTAAATATAATTTTCACTATAAAAATTAAACAAATTAACTTTATTAGAGTAATATTTATTCTTTAAAAAATTGGGTGTTTCCAAACTAATTAAGCATTTTACTATACATATGTGATATTACAATAAAATTTTATACATTTTTTTATTTTCTCTCACACCCTCCTAATTCATGATTATTAGCTTGAAAGGTTACAAATATATTTCTAATTGTAAGACCATAATGGAAATATACCTTTCATGATATCTAAGAAAATAAACGAAGAGGATAGCCAACCTATTTAGCAAGATATTAAGTCGAACTGGAATAGGATTTAAAAAAAAATAAAACAACGAAGCTAATTTAATTACTTTATCAAATCAAAAAAAAAACTTTATAAAAGTATTACATTACATTACAAGTCGTTAAAAAAAAAATATTATTCTTATTGACCTAGTAAAAATGAATATTTAGTGAAAATAAAAATGTAGATTACAATTTTGTATCTAATGATCTTTGAGTCGTCGACTATGTGTAGATGGAATGACCTCAAACAAAAGGCTGTACCTTATAAACTAGAGGTTGATGATTTTTGAAGAATAAAAGAAATGAAATTCATGAGTGTTAAATACAGGACATATAAAAAAAAGTTGCTGATGATGTTTAACTATAGGGAATTTAATGATAAAGTTAATACAAGGCAAAAAAATATAAAAAACTCGTTTTTAAATTAAAGGGAATAATAAAAAAAAAAAAAAAAATATCAATTAAAAAAAAATATACACCTACAACTTTAAATGAGAGAAATGCAATGAATGCCTGCCGCCGTGCCATCACTAGCGTCAAACATGGTATACCACTATTCTAGTTGACTATACGCCCCAAGCTAACGAACTATTTGTTTGTAAATTACTTGCAAAATATTGGGACACAATAGGTTTAAGAACACATTGCATATTACATGGAAATGTAATATGAATAGTAGTGTGTTCTTAGAATATTCATCACTAATAAATAAATAAATAATTATTAAAACGGATAATACGGATTTGTAACGCGTCCATCGCCGATGAGTATATAAACTTTTATATAAATAAGTAAATAAATATGACATTTTTATTAAACTAATATGACACATTTGAGAGAGAACATAGAATAAAATATATCGGAAGATCAGTTTGGATTTAGGAAAGGGTGAGGAACAAGATAAGCATTATAGCATTGAGATAATTATATATAGAAACAATTATAGATCTAAAGAAGGCTTTCGATAAAGTGGATTGGAAAATTTTATTAAGATATTAAGAAAAAATGGAATTGATTAAAAAGATAGATGGCTCATCTTTAACTCATAAAAAGATCAAACAACAGAAATAAATGTAAATGGATAGGTAAAAGAAGCAAGAATAAAGAGAAATGAGACAAGGCTTTCCCTTGTCGCCTTATCTATTCAATTTTTTTATTGAAATGAGCATAGATATAATGAAAACCAAGACCAATGGAGTGAATTTTCGCTTTGCGGATGACATTGTTATCTTAGCAGTGTCTGAACATGACATGAATAATATACTAAAAATTCTATCAAGTGCACTTATAAAATTAAAATGAAAATAACTTCCATGAAAAAGAAAACGATGCTTATAAGTAAAATGCACTCAGATATAAATCTTAATATACAAATAAATAATACACGATTACAACAGGTCCAAGAATTTTGCTTCCTTGGAAGTATCATAGCTTCCAATAACAAATCAACACCAGATATCAGAAGAAGAATAGCATTGCCAAACAAGAATCAGCTTCTCACCAATAAACATCTGAACATTAGCACACATAAAAGATTCATTAAAACATTTGTCTGGAGTGTGCTTTCATATAACAGTGAAACATGGGCAAATGACAAGAAAGACAGAAGCATTAGAGTTATGGATATAGAGAAAAATAACAAAGACAAACTGGATAGACAAGAGAAGAAATGAGCAAGTGCTAGAAGAAGTACGTGAAGAAAGACAGCCAATGAAGATGTTAGAATCAAGAAATATAAATTTAATTGGACACATCATCCGGCATAATGACTTCATAATCAACATCTTCGAAGGAAAAATGACTGGGAAGAAATCAAGAGGATGCCCAAGGAAACAATATATATTTTGAAAATATAGAACTCATGAACTATGTGTCTTTTATTTCACTGAAGAATTTGGCGCCAAACAGAGAAGAGTGGCTTTTCAACGACAAAGCATTGCCTTTAATAGATGATGATGAATATAACACACCTATTGGAAAATACGACATATTTAACATTAAAATCCCCTTCTCCCACTTTATACTGAATTAGTATTTGTTAATACTGAAAACATTAAATAATAATGATTCAATTTATTGCCGATTCTATATATATTTATATATACAATAAGTAGAATTTCACATAAATGATATTAATGTTTTTTTCAATGGAATACAACGCATGGAATATCGAATATGCTTTTAACCACGATTCTAGATAAAGTAAATTTTTCTATTGCAATGAGGAATGTAAGGAACAGGAATTAATTAGTATTAAAGAACCTAACCAACACATAGGTGACAAGAGAAAAGCCGGTCGATCAGTTAATTCTAAAATTTTTTTTATGTAATTTTGTTTGAAGAGGAATGTGCAGGTAGTGAAAGGAGAGGGAGGACTAGGAACAAATAACCTAAAATAAAATAATGAGTTCAAAGTACCAGGCAGGTAAAGATAAAAATTTTATGCATTGTGACAGACTGACTAACACTAGTGCATTGACTACCTTACCTTTAACAGTTGTTGGATTAGTTACTTTAATAGATATTGTCTGTAATAGTGAACTGTATAATAGAGAGAAAGAGAGAGAGAGAGGTTTTGGTTGATATTCAGTAAAGAAATGGTTTAAAAATAATAAAGTCAATTTATTTCTAAGAGAAAAAAAACTAAATAATATAACAAATGCTGAATGATATTTGTACATAAATTATATACAATATTATACAATTAAAAATTTAATAAAATACCTATTATGGTTTGTGCAAAGAATGTACAAAAGTGAAATAAAGTTAACAAATGTTAGACGAGGGACATGAAGTACAATTGTTCAAGAAAAAATNATTAAAAATTTAATAAAATACCTATTATGGTTTGTGCAAAGAATGTACAAAAGTGAAATAAAGTTAACAAATGTTAGACGAGTGACATGAAGTACAATTGTTCAAGAAAAAATTCATTTTAAAAAATAAAATTAAAATTAAAAGATTATAAATTCAGTATGAGGCGATAACCACTAAGTGGACAATAACTTCAAGTTCCGCGAGAAGGAGGAAAGAACTTATTTTAACAACACAGTGACCAAGTGGTCAATTAAATTAAAGTGTAACAATGAATGAATAAGAAGAAAAAAAATTAACTGAACAATAAGACAGTCAACTAGGTTACAATATTGAGTAGCAGCATTAGTAGTAACAAATAGTAGCAAGTAGTAGTATTTAAGTAAATTGCAATGAAATGGACTTATAAACTAGATTTGCTGTGTAAAGCAACCTGAATGTTTGTACCTTCATGTGTGAAAACAATGAGCAAATTTTTAAGTTCAAAAGCCAAACACTATTATAAATAAAATATTAAGTTACTAAAAGAGATAAAAACAATATTAGATTGGATAAAGTTGTAAATTTTATCCAAACTAAACAAACGAACCAAGTGGTTTGTAAATTTACAATTTCCTGAGAATGGTCAAATAAGTAATTTTGGTATTACAAACATGTGTAGAATTATGTTATCCCAAGTTTAAATGCAAATGACAACTGAGCATTATAGGTAAATTTAAGCTAATGTGCAAACCACGAGGTGTATAAGTAACAAATAATAAATTAAAATTATTACCAAATTAATATTAGTACCAGCTTGGTGTGGTATTTAAAATGCACTGCCGGTTAATATAGGAAAACATGTGTGAGCAAAGAATAAAAAAAACAAACTTTCAATTTTACAATACAAAAGTTATAAAATTAAGGTTAATGGAGACAGTATTTGATAGACAACGAGAACGACAAAACAAAACAAAAGGTCGTAAGGCGACGGATATTGAGAGAATAAAATATAAACCGTAATGGCTAAGCGTCCGATGAGTGAAGTGTTATCACCAGTTGATACACTATCAGTATGACCAACTTCAGCGTTCACCTGAACTACCGCCCACCTTAAAGGTACGCACCTTTATAAATGATAGGCAAGTAGTCCAGTGGTCGAAGTACTGCAAGGATGTTGTACCGGTGTTCGATAGATATGAAATTGGACAAATAGGGTTGATTGAAGACAGTTGAACTTGAGAAGGAGACTATTGTCAATGACGGGAGACTATTGTTGTTGAAGTTAGATGAAATGATAGGGGAAGTTCGTGATAGGTTTATGGTCGATATGGAGCAGGTGGAAGGGTTTGTCTTTGCAGATACGGCAAGGTGCTTGTTTCTTGCAGCGCACAACTCTGTGCCCTGGTAGAAATCAATGTAGACAAAGAACATACTCTTTTGCAATGTGATATCTCTTTATTCCGGTTGCTAGCAGAAATGTTGGACAAGAACGAATGGGGTGGAAGACCGAGCATAATGGACACCTTTCGGTGGCAATCGTGTATTGAACCTTTTCTTGAGGTTGGTTCGATAATTCAACAGCAGTTCGAGTAGGCCGAGATGTATTTGGACGATTAGTAGTAATTGATGTAGTTGTAGTTGTTACAGTTGCAGGTGGACAAATGGACGAGATCAAAACATGTGTCGTTGGACGAATGGACATAGACTCTTTGGATGACTGCGGTGGTTCAATATCAGCGAGTGTTGACGCATGGTGTAAAAATATAATTAACTCATGGACGGAAGGTAAGGAACTAAGATTTCTACTTTCGAGAACTTTCTCCCATTCATGCAGCAAAACAGAATCCATGGCTTTGACAATGTTCCGTACCAAAGTGACGTCACCCTGTTTTCCCTGATCAAAACCAATTGTCCAATGCTGAGAGGCTTAGTTTCCTGCTTCTATTTTGATCTAGTTTGTATTGAGCTGATATATTCATTCATTATGCCATCTGTTCCAAAAGTGTCTGTGTATGTCTGCTGTGAGACGCCATTGTTTTAATATGGACAACGAGACTTGTTCCCAGTGTGGATCTGGCAATGAAGTTGTTGGCTCCATGTTCAAAAAATGACCCGGTGTAAGGACTAAGGGGATCTTCCGACAAAGGGCATAATGGACGAGAGTTCAAAGTGGCTTCGATGCGCACAAGTACAGAATACAGTTCTTCGTACGACAAGATGTGCAAACCAATTGATCGAAGGAGTAGTGTCTTAACTGATTTCACCCTTGCTTCCCATAATCCACCAAAGTAGGGTGACGAAGGAGGGTTGAAAAGCTACGCGATGGAGGAATTGGCTGCTAAATGTTGTTCCACTGCCTTACTGTACTCCGTTAATTACACCAATTAGAGCAGCTCAGCTCCTCCCATGAAATTAGTTCCATTATCACTATGGACTACTTTTACTGGTCCTCTGCGACAAACGAAGCGAGAAAAAGCGAGTAGAAAGATTTCTGTACTAAGATCTGAGCAAAGTTCAAGATGAAGTGCTTTTGTGACCATGCACACGAAGAGACAGATGTACGATTTTGTAGCAGGTGAGTGACGAAAGGGTGCTTTGGTATAGATGGGCCCAGTATAGTCAACACCAGTGACGCCGAATACTTTGATTTGTTGTACTCTGTATGTTGGGAGATGTCCCATCTTTGGCCAGGTCGTGCGTGGTCGAGTTTTGAAGCAAGGAGTACATGATCGAAGCACTTACCGAATAACTTGTTGACCCTAAGTGATCCAATATTTTTTCCTAAGTATACAGTGCAAATTTTTTGCTCCTGGATGGTTAAATTGATTATGCTGTTGTCGAATGAGTAATTGGGTGAATCGGTGGTTGCCTGGTAGTAAAATTGGATGCTAGTGGTTATATGGCATCTCTGCCAAGAGTAACCGTCCACCACTGGTGAACCAACACCAGTAACCACTACTATTTTCCGAAGTAGCTGGATGTCCGCGTGAAAAGCCATAGTTTGAACGTGCTTGATAATAATGCACAGTGCTTTGTCTAATTGTACAGCGATTAGTGCATGAGTCTGTCTGTTTTTTTTCCAGTGCAGGCAATAAGAAACTATATGAACGGTATGATCCAGTTATGAATGGGTTTCAAGCAATAAGTAGATGAGATACTATTCAGTCGATACCGTAGGTACTAATGTTCGAAGTCCGTTGTTGCTTTCTAGTGAAAATGGTCCAAGTATTGAAGGCCAATCCGCTGAGACCTCAAGGAGGAATGATAGGCCTCTCCACCAGATGTCATGAGTCAGTATTTCGAACGGAAATAGCCCGCGTGAAGCACAATATGCTGGGTTCAATCAGTTGTACTTCTCAAATATACTGCGGCTGCATATCCTTGTTCTGAGCTGTCAGTAAAGACATGCAATTGATATTGTTGAACTTGATCCACCGAAAGTCGCCGACCGATTTTAATTTGTTCTAACGTTTTGAAGTCTGTACAAAACTTTCTCCACGTGAGTTGAATGTGTTCTGGGACCGGATCATTCCAACTAAGACCAAGTGTCCAAAGTGACTGCATGATAGTTTTAGCAAGGAAAACAACTGGAACCAGAAATCCAAGAGGGTCGAAGACTCGAGCGATGTCTGCCAAAATAGAACGTTTAGTAGGTAGTTCAGATGTGATTGAAACGTTGAATGTGAACTGATCTAGAGTGAGCTGCCATTGTAAGCCAAGTATTTTATACTTGAAGTGAATATTGCTAAAAAATCCTTTCATTACAACAGTGGCATGAAAAACTAGGTCATCAGAATGTTCAATATGTTAGAAATTACCTAAGGCATATGGGTACTAAATTCATTGAAATGAAAACCTAATTTTTCTATGAAGCTTGCTTTTATGGTAAACAACACAGAGAACCATTAAATTTTATACTGAGCAGTGCCAAAAATAACAAAATCAGGTCAGATAATTCAGTGATATTTGTGGATCCGTGGAAGAAAATTCTCTTGGTGATAAAAGATACTTTGTTATATTCAAACATGATTACTCAAAGATACTTATGTCTCATTTATGAAGCAAAAATCAGAAGTAAAAGAAAAATTTGAATTATTCTTAAATACAATGAAAAATCAGTTAAATAAATATCAGTTAAATAAATATCAGTTCTTACTTTACTAAGTAATTGTGGTTTGGAATATAAGAATGATGAAGTCAAAGTTATTTAAAATAAATTTGGTATAAAACATGAAACCAGTGTATCATATACACCACAGCAAAATGTTAAAGTGAAACGAAGAATGCGTACAATAGTAGAAGAAGTTATAACTATATTATACAGTAAAAAATGGTCAGAAAATCATTCGGCTGAAATGGTAAATATATAAATGTATTGAATTATAAGTTAAATTCAGGTAACAAGAAAAAAACGCCCTATGAATTATGGTATAATAAAATGCCCAATATAAGCAATTTTAATGTATTTGGTAGTAAAGTTTATGTTCATATACCAAAAGAAAAACGTAAAAAATGGGATCAAAAAGGTAGAAAAAAATTATTTGTTGGGTGTTCAGAAGAAACTAAAAGATACCGCATATTCTTTGATGGAAATGAAGTTTCATTAAGCAAAAATGTTATATTCAAAGAATTTTACAGAAATAGAGATCAAAATGAGAAAACAGGATGAAGAAATAAATTCAGAAATGGTGATTGAAAGTGAAGAAAATAACATTAATGATGAGAATAATGTTGAAAGAAATATGGATAAACTTGATCAATCAGCAGATCAGACTCAAGAAGAATTAAAAATGAAACTTAGAGATAGACATAATATAGAATAACGAATAAGGTATAGAACAGAAACATTTTATTCAAAGTGTCATAATCCAGTTACATATAAAGAAGCTATAACACAAGAAAATCTAGAAGATTGGAAAGAAGCGCAATGAATGAAGAAATTATGTCATTAAAAAAGAATGAAACCTGGAAATTAGTAAATATACCAACAAATAAAAAAACACTTAATATTGGCTGGGTATATCGAACCAAACTCAAAAAAAATGGAGAAGTTGATAGATTTAAAGCCAGATTAGTAATAAAAGGCTGTGAACAAGTGCATGAAATTGATTTTCAAGAAACTCTTAGTCCAGATATAAAGTATGACTCTATATGAGTATTGCTAGCAATAGCATTAGCTAGAAAATAAAAACTCAGACAATTCTATATTAAAACAGCCTTTTTATATGGTGATCTTGAAGAAGAGATTTGTCATGAACCAGCCAAAAGGTTATGAAGATGGAACTACGCAAGTTTGCAAACTTCAACGAAGCTTGTATGGCTTGAAACAAGCACTCGGATGCTGGAATATAAAATTTAAAAAATTGTTGTTAAACTTTGATCTAAAAGAAACAAAGGCATCACTGTGTATTTATGGACATAATGGTGAAGTACCTGAAGAGCAACTTTGAGACAAAAGCAGGTGAATTGAATCATTTTCTGGGAATTGAAATTAATTAGAGACCAGATGGGTCAATATTTATACATCAGTCGTTATACTGTCAACGCGTTTTTGAGAGATTTAATATGTGTGAATCAAACGCCCTATGTATTCCTGCAGATCCTAAACATTCATTAGATGTAAATTTATCTGAATCATTCCAAGCAGGGGAAGTTCCTTACAGAGAAGCAGTAGGAAGTTTGTTATATCTAAGTCAAATCACAAGGCCTGATAATACGTTTGCTGTCTTGTCAGTCGCTATTTAGAAAAACCTTTGATAATACATTGGAATGCAGTGAAACGTATTTTAAAATATTTAAAAGGAACCTATATCTATGGTTTGTTTTATTCTAGGGTGAAACTTAAGTTACATAGTTATAGTGATGCTGGCTAGGCTGGCGTTACAACAACTAGGCAATCAACATCAGGATACATTTTTATGATGACTAATTGAATAGTAACATGGTGTTCACAAATTCAAAATTCGGTAGCAGTTTCAACTACTGAGGCTGAATACATGGCACTGAGTCAAGAAATCCAGGAACTAACTTGGTTGACGCTACTAACAAGTGATTTTCTGGAAACAGGGAGAGACACCTGTTTTGTATGCGGACAATCAAAGTGTCATAAAATTGATGAAAAATCAAGAATTCCATAAACGAACTAAACATATAGATGTTCTTTATTAATATACTCGTGAAAAGTTCAATGAAGGGATAATTTCACTGAAGTGTGTGACCAGCAAAGAGCAGTTAGCTGACATCTTGACCAAGCCAACATCACGAACAAGATTTCAAGAACTCAGAAAAATGTTAGGAATTAAATATATAGATTTATAATTATTTTTAATTAACTATGTATGGTTTAAGGGAAAATGTTGATATTATTAAACAACACACTGGGCACAGTAATATTATTTAAGATAACAGTTAAATGTATTTTTACTTAAGTTAGTATATTACAAGGTCAAAAGGGACAATTCCTTTCTCGATTATGTTGTTTTACTCAATGCAGCCTATTGTAAACATGTTTACAGTTTAGTCGTAGTTTCACCGTCTATCGAGTAAAGTGATCCGTTGCCGTTGTACATCTCTTATATTATATGTTTTGACATTTTATATTAAATACTATTATATTACAAATAATTTCTAAATCTTTCAATTACATAACCTATTCCATTCAACAAACATTATAATAATTTTAAATAAAAATGGAAAATCTAATGGAGAATAAATATACAATGTTACCTGACAATCTCGCGGTATTAAAAAACATAAGTAACATAAAGTTAGGTCATTTACAGTCAAGTAGTTGTAAAAAAGATAAACGGTTTCAATGAACACTACCATTGTATCAGGTAGTAGACTGCGACACGAAGGATCAGATAAAACTATCGAAGAGTTCATCCTTGTGTGAATCTGTGATATGTTGAGCTAGTAAGTGTTTCAAGAGGACATTCATTAGTTTTACCAGGAATGGAAAGAAGACTTCTAAATCCGAGAATAACCAAAAAAATAAAATCGAATATTAGGCGCGTTTTGGGTATGCAAAAAGATTTGTCAAATACTCTCCATTACACGATTGTGCCTACTAAATCCTCGTAAAACATGCTAATTATGTCCATCAAAAAGAAAAAGAAAGACATTGTATCCTTGCTATTTATGTGGAAAACCTATATGTTTAAAATGTTCAAAAAAGGTGTGTAAAGAATGTGTAGGAGTCTCAGAATAAAAATTAATGTAGATCAAATCGTTGCATACAATAGTAAAAATACATCAACTTTAATAGTTGTAATTTTTATGTTTTAAATGTATTTAACTATTTTTTTCAAGTTATATCATTCAATTATGAAGTAAAGAAGGCAATAGTTTATGTTTCATTTCAAAAATAAAGATCACAATTTTTTTTTTTTAATATCTAAAAAAAATAATGACGAAAAGAAAATTTTCATTTTTTATTTTTTAACCGTGAAAAGTACTTAATTTTTTGTTTTTTCATACAGATAATATTTAGAGTACTTCAAATAAATATAATTTAAATTTTGTTTGATTTTAACTCGTTTAATTATTTATTTATTTATATGAAGTACAAGAGTATGCGGTCTGGTAGACCGCACGTCAGTAATTATGTCATTTATTTACACGTCGGTAGTTAATATCAGCACCATAATACTAATTCTCTATTCACTTGGAATTTTCCCTTCTAATAAGATTTTATATAAAAGTTCCTTCAACCACCTTATGCCAACACCGCCTAATATTTTCGATACTTTTACTGGCACTTCATGTGGTTCTATTCTACGAGATATCCTCTAATGTCACTTTTGAGTACTCCTCATTCAATAATTTGTCAAAATACTCTTTCCATCTTTTTTTCACACCATTCACGTTAATGGGAAAATTATTACCTTAACCGACACGATGCTAACATTTTTTTAAAAGTAGAATATATATAGTTCAGTAAGTAAGGTCAATTGTTATAAATAATGAGAACAATAGAAGCTCGTTTCCTTAGTTACTGAACACCCTAGTTCACAAAGGGTCTTCATATGTCCTATTTCCTTACAAAGGATAAAAGTACAATTGTAATCATAGTTACCAATACCTTTTTAATAATATATTTCAAGCTTCGCATATCCTGTGTAACATTTTGTATACTTAAATCTGACATCATAATTAGAAAATCGGCGTTTAGGAATGCCTCCTGTACATTGTTTGTTGCAATAAATTCTGAAATACAATAAAATAAAAAAACATAATATTTCATAAAATTCTATCTCTCTCTTAATATAATAAATGTAGTATTCTAAAAAATACTAATTCTAAAAGAATATTTTAATATTTTTGTTTCACTTTATACATACCATTTAAATTACAAAAAGCACTTCTCTCTATACAAATTATCAATTCAGTTACTTCGCTTACATCCGAAGTTACAATGTAAACATTTAATTTGAGATTTGCAAAAACCTTTCGTTGTAGTAAGTTAAATACCAATTCAATGTTAAATACTTTGTAGTCTCCTAAAATTACTATTTTAATTGTAGAAGCCATTATTTTAATAAAACATTTTAGTAGATAGTATTTACACTGGTAGTGTATTTATTTATTTTTTAATAAAAACATTGTTCGTAACTATTGAATTGCTAAAATTAACATATACGTTTTTTAAATAAGAAAATGGATGTTTGTTATTTTATTTTTTATTTATGTGTTCCTATAATTCTTTACCTATTTGAAAGAAAGTTTTAAAATATTTTTTATCGACATAATATATAGGATTACAGGTCTAGTATAGTAGACGTACGAACATTTCGACTATTGTACGAACTTTTAAAAATATGAACATTCCTACGTATAAATTGACACGGCCGTATCGTACTTCAGGCTGTACCACTCGATGGTGACTGCGACACAGTGACCAATCCTAGTCCGACAGGTCGCGCGACACTGATTGACCTTGCGTGTCGCAAATCGGTCCAGCAACACGCCGCGGCGCGTCGACACATTAACTCACTTTTTTACGAAAAACCACCGTGACACTTTTACAGCCTTTATTTTTTGTTCGCTTATAGTAATAGTAAAATAATCTATCAAATATCTAACCACCGTGTTATTTTTTTATTTTAAAAAACAAATCTTACACTTATTCTAAATATAAATATTTACACCAAGGTGAGTACTTTGGTGATAATGAATCTGTTACGTATAGATAAATATAGTATAAATCGGTTAGGTTGGGGATTTATTCCTATCATAAAAGCGACACGTAGTGGGGTTTAATCGTTGATCGTTAACGAAATACAAAATAAAGTCATATTGCCAATTTCTGTAAGTGGAAAGTGACACCCCGCCGTCGTGACAACTCCTTCAAAGCCACCGTTTTACTGTTAACCGATCCATTACACACACGCGTTATCATCATGGTGTCTATTCCAACGAATGGCTAGCGTTGAATACTCGCCACGACAATGCGTTTCTCAGTCATATTTGTGATACCACGAAAAACAATTTTAGTTCGTCCGGACTATCCACGACTCGACGCATAAAAACGTCAGTGATATCATTTTATTTCAATCTTTGTTATTACGTGCTCAGTGTTTTCTCTTTTTGTTTTTACTCACTATAACATTAAAAATATTGTAATTTTTTTTAAAAAAACGACTCAACGTGTTCAACCACAAACTTTAATGTCGCCTACTTTTTTTTTTATATTAATATTACTATTATTAGTAGCTCATTACTATCAAAAAAATTACGTATCAATACATTCTCAAAATTTTTATTTAGTTTATATGCTTAGCTAGCACACCAAACAATCAAACATACAGTACAATTTTTAAATCTCTTAAGTATATATTAAAGCCAGTAATATCATATTTTGCGGTTACGCATACATTTTATCTGGCAAAACAATGTATTGATGTTTTATCAATTACATAATACGTAATTTATATATATTAGAATCACTAATTGCAGAAAGGGGACATGTCCGCAAAACCTTTTTTTACAGGAGACACATAAATCTATCTAGGCCAGACTTAAGAAACAGTTAGGTTTAAAAATGAGTATATTACCTTAATACTAACTTTTCTGAAAATAAATCATCCCAATATTTTCAAAAAATTATTATAAATGTGCCCTTTTCAGCCATTTTAAATTGTCGGACATATCCCCTTTTTGCAATTAACCTTTTAAAATTCATTTTGATGAGACTAGGGTTGCTTTTATATTAAATAAATAATAACGAGGCGGCTAAGTATTAATTACCATATATTTTAAATCACTATACATAAGTCAATTTCCAAAAACAGTGTCACGATAGTTCTCGCGCTAGAGTTGAAAGATAATGTATATATTCATCATGATTAGTGGCCGCCGGCCTGGACCGGTTCACGCCGCTCGTTGGCCACTCCATATGGCGCGACCTGCTGGACGTAAAGGGGAAGCGCCGCGATCGCCTTCCAGTGGTAAAGTTGGAGTCGCGATGCGACCGCGACAATTTGAAACACAGATAAATTAATAAAAGCCAGTTTCGTAACTCGAAAAAATCTTATATTTCTTAAACAATTAAATTTGTACTATTTATTATGAATATAGTGTTGCTAGCGAGTGGGCCACTCGTAAATTGTTCTCCAAAATCTGTTATAATGATCCACAGGAATGTAGGGCTTCAAACGTTTTAAATCCTTAATTTTTTAATCCATGATGGGAATTTTTTGGTTGTGCAACTTCTTTTTGGGTAACTTGACTGGTAAAGTATTTCCTTTTTTCAATGGAAAATTGAGCATCACGAGACCACCAATAAATGTCGATGCCTTGATTGTAGTATGATTTTCTGAGGTACATTCAAAATAATGGTAGGCAGAAATTAAAAACTTCTACTGTTCTCTAGATGGCAACAGTCTAGTCTCTAATGCTGTAATATGCTTAAGGTAATACGAAGGATACCAATTTTGAAAGTCCATAATCATGGTAGAATCTACTAACATTATTTTAAATTTTCCAGTAAAATAACCGTTTCATATTCATCAATTGTGTAAATCCTGTCTATTTTTTTCATTTTCCGTTTGATTAGTCCAAAAATTCTGTCACATGGTAAAAATGAATGTCCTCTAATAGGAAAAAACAATTTTATTTTCTTAAACATTTTAAGTTCGATGGCAGCCATGATTGCTCTTATCATAGCATGGTTCTTATTCTGCCCACCGCAATTGTCACAGAATAAGTGGAGTTCCTCAATATTATTTGAAACGAAATTCTCCAAGTAGTGAAATAGAAACGAAATAACTTCGTCAGGAGATTTTTGCGCAATGCCTTCATTGTAAATATAACTAGTCATGTTATCGTCTTTCATATTAATAATTCTAAAATTGTTAAGATTAAGTTGTCGAAAGTAATAAACATCCCGCACCGGAATTTTTGGTAAATCTGTCACAGCCATAAAATCAAAACATAACCCCAATATCTTGCTGTCAGGTTTTTTAGAAGCTTTAACACTTTCCTCGAGGGTTTTATAGAACTTCTGACTTCTCCGCTTATGCACCAATAATTCTGCAACTGCTACTCGTTTTGCATTGTCATTGAGAGATGAATTTTTTAGTTTTGTTTTTAGCTCTTCGCAAATGGAACACGTATCTTGGGCAGGTCTTCCGAAAGTCAATGACAAGTGGTTTTTAAAATAAGACCAGTAAAAGCCATACTTAACTTTTTCTGTCAAATTTGTATATTTTTTAGAAACATGGCATGCATTTGTTTAACTTCAAGCTCCGACGATAAGTATCTGATATCTCTAGAAGCATAGTGTGTTTCGTGGACTGGAAATGAATTAATAATAAAGTTTTATAATAAAATAAAAGCTGACAATTATTCCCAGAGAAAAATTAATTTATGCCCCATACTATGGTAATAGAAGACTATTATATAAAATAAAATTTTAATGATTTACCATTTCTAAATCATTTTTGAGACCCCCAGCTCTTTTCTTTCTTTCTTTCTTTAATCGGAGACTTAGGTATAGATTTGTTTGAACCTGCTAAAAGAGTTATCAATTGCACATGCTCGTCTCTAGTTGGTAGTACTGGATATGGTGCCATACCCACATATATCATTGTTATCAGCTACTGTCGCTGTTATTAGTACATTTTAATACTTCTGTGATATAACGTGTGTCATTAAGTGCTCTGTATAATCTATAAGATTCAACGTGCTCTACACACTATAATTAATTATTCAATATGCTCATACAGCATGTTTGGGTGCGGTGCTACAATATGCCACTTACCTTAGCACTGGTGACTATTTTTAAGTGGAATGTTTAAGGAAGAGGGAAATGATCATCTGACCAAAACGCAAACACCCTGAATAGAGTTTTGTACTCCCTTTAGGGACATCCTCATTCTAAAGGAGATGATTTTAGAGTTTAATGGGGTAAAACTTGATACTCCTCATATTAACACCTTCCTCTTGAAGTTTGTTTTCCAGTCTGATCATAAGATCAGATTTCGATCACCCAGTTACGAGTCCCCGTAGCGCTATCTCCTATGGTAATTCCTTAATTCGAGTATGGTTATACCTGACATACTGATTGATAAAATCACAAGTATATAAATAAATAACAAGTAGGTCAGTGAGATGATAACGCGCTGATCACATGAAGAGCCCGTGGATTTACCTAATATTTATTTATAGTACAAACCTCGGTAGAAAAAAATTCGTATAAGCCTATGGCTATTGCTTATTTATACCTTAGCCCCAAAAATTAATAAGCTTATATGTTTTAAAAATTTCTTTTTCTAGGAACTACTAGACTTTTATTTAGTTAACTGTAGATTCTTTATTTTGAAAATAATTATCTAAGAGTGTTAAAACTTATAATTTCTGTAATCAATATAGCATTTACCTTAATTACTTCTTATTAGCAAAAAATTCTTAATTGACTGCGCCAGTTGATGGAGTCAAGATTGAGGCGTGTTTAATTTAAACCAAAAGTAACAACACGGTGATTAAATACTAATGACTATATATTGTTATTTATTAATATTAATATATAAAGGCTGCATAAGTATCAATACGGTTTCTTTGAGGAAGTTAAAAATGTTAATGCAACGCCAGACCGGCTATGATAATGATTTCGATATTGATTATTAGAATTGGTTTTTTTTTTTGGAATTCGGATTGGTTGTTTGGACGTTGGTCTGACTAGTCTAATGAATGAAAAGATACTGAATTTTCCAATTCAGATAAAATAGCTAATAATTCCGAAATTGTTTTTGAACCACAACCAGTTACAGCAGTACATATATTATGATTAAAATGTTGGGTAATCACTTTAACAAGTCTAATTGGATCTATGGGATGTGACAGATATTTTGCAATTCAATGCATAGCATGGATTGTTAGACAATTGGAATGATGGTATTTATACGAGCGTAAAACTTCATCATGAACTCTATGTTGAATCGTTTCAGACAAAAATTGATTTCGGAATTCAGTAATAAATTGTAATAAAGTCTCAGGAACAGGAAATAGAGCATCAAACCAAACACGAGAGTTATGTGTAAGACGCCTTCGCGCCAGATTAATACGTTGTGGTTCAGGTCATTGATAAATATCAAAATAATTTTGAACATAACGAGGAAACCGTTCAGGATGTACATCTTGGGCTTTGCCCGAAAATTCAGGGACCACTTATGAAATTTCTCTACAGGCACAGAGTAAACCGAACGATTAAGATTAGATATAGGATTATTAGTGTCATTAAAGGAAGGATTTTGAGATAAATTAAGATAATTAATTTGGATTTCTGAGATGGTGGAATTTAGCTGCATTGATTCTTTTTTAATATTAATTTGTTTATCATTAAGTTCTTGTATGCTAGTAGTAATGGTTTCCCATTTTTCTAAATAGATTCTATAGAAGATAAGCGTGACTGAATTTCAGCACATTCACTTTCCATATTTTGGACTCTGATATTTAAATTTATTAATTCAGATTTTGCTTCTTTAATAAAATGTTCAATTTTATTAATTCGCTCTTCAAACTTTTCAAACTGCTTTTTAATTTTTTAAGCATTTTGATTAAATGTACTTAACAAATTTTCCAAAGTTAAAGACATTTTCTTTGGTTCTTCATCAGGATTAGACTCGGCCATAGTAGGGGACCGTTTTAAAGAATTCCGAAGTAATTGATTTTGAACGGTTCTAGTACCTAACCTTTTTGGAGGTTTGCTTTCCTTATTCATTTCACTATGCATACAAGTAACTAACAGATTTATTTAATGACAGAAGAATGTTATCTAATAAAACTTTACCTCGGTGGTTGTGACTTGTTCACCGACGTCTGTTTTGCTATTATTCAATTTTTCTGTCCAATGAGATAAATATGTAAGTGAAACTAATCCAAAGTAAGGAAAAGAATAAAAGAATAATACAAAATTAATCTTAATAATTCATAAATACTGAAAATATATACTTAAAAGTGTTAATAGATCACTCAAAACTGAAGTGAAGGAATACAATACTGTCGTTAATAAAACGATAACTGATAAGTAAAATAGATAATATATAATAAGGATCATTTGACTTGACCATTTAACACAGATACATACACCATCAACAAGGACTTGGATATCCATAACATAAATAAACTTTTAAATGTATGTGGTTTATTTGTAATGTAACATTGAAACCAGTGATAAGGGAATAAAGCAAGGAAATTTGATTATCATGAGTATAAAGTGTTCGTACAGCGGGTAAAGTTATTTTGAACATGTCACTACCGTCAAGTATGGGGTCCCTAAAAGTAATGGGTCCACATTTGAGTTATTCACCATGCCCACCTTACACACCCAAGAACACACTATCTCATGGTAAAGGAAAGACAGGGAATTCTGGTTCAACATTACATCTAAAAAAATGATAAAAAAGGAATGAAAATTATACAGGTGTATTTTGATCAACAAATAAGTTAAAATAAAATATGACCATTGATCAATTAAGCAAAATGTTCATAATCAATACATAAAAAAAAATCATGCAATATGTACATGTTATACAATCGGGCCACTAGATTAAGATGTAAAAGAGAAGAAAATTTTCATCAAGTGAGGGTACCATTAAGGTTTTATTTAATAAACTAGAACAATGGAGTAACCAGTTACAGGTAAAATTGTGGAGAAAAAAAAATGTTTCAGTTCAGGCCCTAACAATTTAAAATAGTAATATTAATCTAAGCAAAATATATTAACACATACCAATTACCTTAAAATGAATACTCAGACACAACCTGGAGAATGAATTTAAAATCATAGACTTAACAGAGATTATACTCTGTAACCTAATTAATAGTGTAAGCAACAATTTTGGTGATACAAATATTCTAACACATAAAAAATATATACAAAAAAAATCGATCTTCAAAATGTTTATGAGATACCTCATAAATGTATTATATACATTAAAATAAACATTTTATGAAAATTTGACGTTTAAAAAATTGATTGCGTAAAGTCCATAAAAAGCTCAAAAATATGGTTAAGTTCTACGAACACTTAAGTAAACCAAAAAAATTTTTTTTTTTAATTAGATTAATATTTGTGTGTATTTTAAGAGAAAAAAATTTTTTTAAATGTTTAAAACCACTACCTTTTTTTTTAGATTAGAACGTACGCTAGAATATACGATGCACATAAAAATAAATGAAAATATCGTCAAATTTACTGTTTCCTTTTTACATTTTTTTATTTTAAAATGCATTATCTATATATACATATTTATAATTATAAAAATAAAAATAAAAATTATTTTTTATTTTTTTGTCATCAATGTTGATTTTTTACAATCAGGGTACTCATTGCGGTGTCTCTCCACAACTTGTAATAAATATTGCCTTTGCTCTCATCGTTTGTTTGACAGTTATTAAAACTCGCCATTAAGGCGACTCCGCGTTCTGCTGGGTCATTTATTACAAATAATGATTTAACTTTATTTTTAGTCTGATTGTAGTTCGAATTTTGAGTCCAAAAGTTTGGTTGATTGTTTAAAAATTCTTGATTTATGGTAAGCGTAGAAATAATTTTGTAGTATTTTCTGTTAGAAACTGATGTACTCCTTCATTTTCTTTTACTGTTTGAATTTCTATTTTTTTTTTAATTTATTTTTCCATTTTTATTTAATGCTTGAACCATTTTTTTTTTGTTCTCTATTGATATGTCTTCAAAAAATGACAGTCCTGCAAGTATATCATTTAGATACCATATGTGTCCAGAAAAAAAACTTTTATAGTGTTACGTCGCTATTTAGGGGTTTAGCCTAAATGCCCGTCGACAGTATTCTAAGGGACCAACGGGGGATAGCTGGCT
>NW_026099574.1:9733281-9735057 GCF_025091365.1 Daktulosphaira vitifoliae | reverse complement strand
TTTCCATAGTTTTATAAATTTAATATTTAATTCATTGTACAAAGATGATAATAATTTTCATACATATGTATGGCAAAAGAGGCATATGTATGGTAAATAGAGTTATGATACAAAACAATATAACCTATTAGTTATACAATCTATTTATATTGTTTTACAAAAATATTTTCTAATGAGGGTGTTATACAATTTAGTTAATTTCATAGTCATTTAATAAAAAAAATTTCTGAATGAACCAATCCCACCAAATTTTTAGCTTCAATGTGTNGTTAATTTCATAGTCATTTAATAAAAAAAATTTCTGAATGAACCAATCCCACCAAATTTTTAGCTTCAATGTGTAGCTGAGAAGTATTGGTTTTACTATGATGTGTTTTTTTTTTTTTGTGTCCGTTTTCACTTTTTTTCAACTCTCACCAAACCGATTTCTTTCAATGATACGTCAAAAGATCACAAATCGTATCTAATCGTAGACATTACCCTCAAAAATTGAAAAAATTTTCCTCGTTCCCCGTAAATGGGGGAAACCTCCAAAAAATTACAAATTAAAAAATCGCTAATTTTCAAAATTTTTTCAATTTTTTTTACTTAAAATTGCCATAACTTTTTCAAAAATGGCCAAATCAATATAATTTTTTTTTATAGATGCATGTTATCATTATCTTTCATTTGGTATATTTTTTTTATATTTGACCCTTTACCTGCTCACAGGAGAGGATTTAAAATGTTAACTTTTTCACAAAAAATTAACTTTTTCAACTTAATTTTTGAAAGTGTTCCGGAAGGTCTAATACTTTTATATATATCTTAAATTAAAGGTAATGTAATATACTTTATTACTAAAACAAAAATATTTGACCTCTGGACTTGTCTTTGTGGTGATAATAGACATCAAAGTTAAAAAAAAAATTACAATTTTTGAAAAATAATTATTTTTTATATTTTTTACTTAATAATGCTATCACTTTTTGAAAGATGTATGGATCAATATAATTATTTTTTTTGTNTGCTATAACTTCTCGAAAGATGTATGGATCAATATAATTCTTTTTTTTGTAGATGCATGATGTCTTTACCTATCATTTGGTATATTTTTTTTATAAATCTGACTTTTTACCTGCCTACAGGGGGGGATTCAAAATGACAACTTTTTCACAAAAAATTTACTTTTTCAACTTAAATTTTGAAACTGTTCCGGAAAGTCTGACACTTTTATATATATCTTAAATTAAAGATAATGTAATGTACTTTATTATGGAAAAAAAAAATGTTGGACTTCATTTCGTCTTCATGCTGAATATACCAAATGCTATTTTTGTGTGAAAATTCTCATTAAAATTTTACGTAAAAATATTTTTTACATTTTTAACTTTATAATGCTATAACTTATTGAAAAGTGTATGGATCAACATAATTTTTTTATGAGAAATAATATTTTTTAATAATCCCTTTTTCATTCGACATTCTTTATCTTAATCAGGAACTAGCAGATCATGTAGCTCTTGGAATAATCCACAATTTTTTTAAAATTAAACACTATCTAAAGATTTGCATCGAAGCTTTTTTTTTTTTTATAGTGATTTTAATCACTGTCAGATATCATTATACTTGATCCAATTATGTCACGTCACCACTGTGCCGCGACCCCCCTGTGCTGGGTGTTTTTTCTTCCCTCTTGTACACCGATACTGGTAATAACATGCCCTACTAGTACCGAGACGAGAGATTAAATTTGATTATGATCTTTATTATAATTTCAATTTTTGCACAAGCTCA
>NW_026099574.1:9732556-9733181 GCF_025091365.1 Daktulosphaira vitifoliae | reverse complement strand
ATTATATTGACAATATACAGAAGTTCCAAACTGGAAGTCGGACGACAAGACGGACGAGGCGCAGCAGACAGTCATTAGTATCTACATCGGTTGTTATTATATTGACAATATACAGGAGTTCCAAACTGGAAGTCGGACGACAAGACGGACAAGGCGCAGCAGGTGGGCAATAGTATGTACATCGGTAGTTATTATAATATATCTACCGTATTTAAATATATATAATTAACCCACCCTCACCATAATATATGTTGGGATATATTTTATCCCCACCATAAGATGTGGTATGGATATAATATATCCCCACCAAATCATATTATGTGTATTATAATTTTCTGGAATTTTTTGGAATATATTGGAAATTTCTGGAAGTTTTTGGAAGTCCGTGGCGGACGGTCCGTCTTTTAGGCCGTCCCNCCGTGGCGGACGGTCCGTCTTTTAGGCCGTCCCCATTGACCGACTATATTACGCGAAACATTTTGTGTAACTTCAATACTAGAAATTTTTCTACACATCAGTTTTTTCAGATTTTTTTTTCTTGGACGGGTTAGACGGGCTCTGTACGGGCAAGGAGGTCGCTTGTACGGGCTTCGCCCGTACTAGCCCGTACGTGGCTACGGGCCTG
>NW_026099574.1:9705176-9731418 GCF_025091365.1 Daktulosphaira vitifoliae | reverse complement strand
GTAACAATTGGCTTGTTTTTCTTTATTTATTGAACATGTAGTATATCTATACAACAGATGGACGGAGCACAGGCAAAACATGTTGTATAGAAGGGACTATTTCATAGAAGAGTGTGGGGATGTCATATCCCCCAAAGTTTATTAAAATCATAAGACAGCCTTTTTAAAATAAATTGTAGAATTTTGTATCCATGAAAGTACTTTGTCGGCAATATTCACTTCACACCCCCATAAAATTTACTACTAGGATCACTTCTGTATACAGGTTGTAGCATCATCTTCATTTCTTTTTATACAATGATTTTTTAACTGCTATTTAGAAAAGAATAAAAATACTAATTATACTATGATATAACCAGTATTTTTTCTCTGTAATAAAAAGAAGTAAGTCTGTTTGGGATTTACACCAACAATCTTTATATTGTTTGAAACCTTATGGCTTCTTCAATGACAGCATTTTAACCAACATAGCGTGATCTGTACACACGACACCCCAAAATCATTCAAGTTTTTCTATGAAAAATGTAGTATAAATTAAAAAGTTATTTTTTCTTTGTAGTTTCAAAATTAGTCTTCTAGACTTAGTTTGATTTACTAACGCGCTACCAATATATTAACATATTCAATTTGCATTTTTATTACAGTTTAATGTTCATACCACGAATTACCTAAAAAATGTGAAGCTTATTAAAAGCTTGTTTGGTGTTGTCACAAAAACTAAAATTTGCGGCCATTTCTCTTGTCATACAAAAATCAAATGCTGTTCTCGTATATGCACTAAAACTTTTAATGGTTCCCACTTTAAGCAACAAAACATTTTTCTGGAAAGAAAAAAAAACAATAACTCATCAATTATAATAAATTAAATTATATATATATATATATATAAAAATAATAATATTATTATTATTATTTTTATGAATATACAATGTTACAATTATAGATCAATCATTATTAAAATAGTTGGTATCTTACCAGTATTAATATAGGCTCTAGTAATTGTATCCCAAATGATATAAATAAGAAGGGAAGATAAGAATACTTCAATAGAACAACCTTTCAAGTTAAATAAAACATGCTCCCAAAGAATAATTTTATTTAAAATAATATACCTATAAAAAATTAATAAATTATATAAAAATAATTAACAACTATGCTTTGGGTATAAAAAATTTTATAATTTACTATTATATAATAGTAAATATATTATATTTATTATTTTTTATTATTTTAAATAAAAATATTTTAATACAATAGAGTATAAAGTTTTAAAGTTATTTCATAAATGTCAATAGATATTTATTCAGATTTCTGGAGAAGAAAGAATATAGGGAGTTCAAATATTTTTGTGTAAATGATAAATTATTATTAGTTATTGCACTTCCGGTTAATATGAACTCAATGTTCAAAATTGTTTATTGAGTTATATCAATTTACAATTAAGCGCCAACACATAAGGTTCAGATAATAAACTATATAGAAATTAACCTTTTAGTGTTACAGTATTCAAATGTTTAATCAAGTACATGGCTATGCTTTGTAAAATATTTATTATACTTATAAAAAAGACATATTTTTTAAATATTGGAAATTAAAAAAGCATGATATCCATCAACATTTATTTATTGTAACTATTTGATATAGTGAAGTAAAATTAACATGATATTTCATAAGAAGTATTTTATTTTGGTTATTATTTAAGTTATAAAATAATTGTGTTTTGGATATTGGGTATTTTAGACAACCTAGGTATATAGATTTCTGTTTTGGGAAANGTTTGGGATATTGGGTATTTTAGACAACCTAGGTATATAGATTTCTGTTTTGGGAAACTACTATGAATAGTTTTATTTATATCTTAAAATTATTTAGGCTACATGTAAGCCTGTTCCTCATAGATTAAAATATGCCCTTTATAGGTTGATTTGTATAAAAATCTTGTTGATTTAATGGTATAAAGGTTACAAATAATTACAAAAATGAGTCTGATGAAAATCTTGTTTAATGTAAAACCCTGTTAATTGTTAAACGGTGAAAACCTTTATACTTTTCATTTATTTAAAATTTGAATTATTGAAATATAATTTTCATTCAAATAGATGCAATTCTTTTTAACTTAAAATGTTTGATAAATTTAAATTATTGAGTAGTACAATAGAGGGATTTTCATTAAAAATCAACAGTTTTTTAAGNGATGTTTGATAAATTTAAATTATTAAGTAGCATAATAGAGGGATTTTCATTAAAAATTAACATTTTTTAAGAGATGGTATTTCAATGTATACAATTTTGAGAAATATATAAAATGCACCATTTTAAATATTAAAATACAGAAGTAATTTGTATCACATGTATCAATAAATAAGAAGATCTAAAATAAGCTAGAGCTGACCCCAAATAGTTGGGATAAAGGCTTAGGATATGATGATAACGACAATGATATATGATTAAAAACATTTTAAGCTCATGGAAAATCTTGAGGTATCTGTTAATAACTTCATAACAACATAACTAACGATAGTACTTTATTAAAATAAATAATTTTGCATTATAATTATAATTAATCATAATACAAAATGTGAAAATTTAATATATAATTTACCACTTGTATCTATTACAATTACAATAAATGTAGTTACTAAAATGTATGATTATCTTTTAAAAAAATAATATATGCTATTATTAAAATTAATTAAAATAACTATTTATTATTTTAGTCCTAAATTTAAATTAAATGTACTTACATTTTATTGAACTTTTCAGTTAAATATATATGTGAGAGTGAACAGGGATAAAGAGCAGTCTTGACAAGTTATCTAGTCGCTGTGAAAATGGCGAATGTCTCAAAACATAATTTGTAAAGAGAGTAAAACGATCGTTGATAATTTGAAAAAATGTCACAGTAAAAATTAAATAACAAATAAAAATCGCGCGAACTAAAGCTGTTGGTCAACGGTTACTGACACGTCTGGTTATTCCGCCAAAAGTTCGTACGTTAAATTTGCGCTATAGTCTCAATGAAAATAATTTATAACTATTATTTTAAAGTTTTTTTATTAATGTACTAATCAAGGGATAATATGTCTAATAACAATATAAGTGAATAAAACTATTTGAATGGCTAAAACCGTTATAACGATTATTTCATTATAATGAAAGAACTTTGGTGAATCCGTACGATTATTTTGAACATTGAACGGTCCCAGCACTTACTAAAAATTTTTTTAGGGTTAAATAAGAACTTTTCGAAAATTTTTGTATAAATACTTTTTATAGAAAAATTGTATACCTACAAAAAAGTCTAAATAAACATTTTCGCAATAGCTAAAGTTTTTGAGATAGACATAAAAAACTAAAAAATCACCCTTGGAGGGTTATTTTTAACCCTCTTGGGGCACGTCTTAGAGTTGACCAATCGTCTCCAAATTTTGTACAATTTATTTTTTCATGTATTCGAATAATTCTAGGGGGTGGCACTTACAAATATTAAAAAAAAAAAAACTTCTTATGTAGCTAAGGGTCACCCTAGTGTACATCGCACTATCAGTGCAAGATATTAATTTAATATCTATATATATATTTTAATGTCGTTTATTTTCTATCTAAATAAATAGGTTCAATGGAATATCTAGGGGTTTATAAGAGTTAAGCCCAATTAGTCTTCTAAACCAATATTTAAAGTAAGAAAAAATGTCACTAAAATTTTTTTTGGTATTAGGCACCATTGAATAATCTTGGGTATGCCACTGAATAAACTTTAACTTAATGGAACTTTACTAAATAAAAAAACAATCACCCGCCATTATGTATCTCTTAAATGTTTAGCATCATGAAGTTGTAATATCATTTATGGTACTAAGTAAAATTTTCGATTTTCGTGACGAGATCAAATAAAATTTCCTTAATAATTGATTTAACAGTATTTGTTTTTTTTTAGTAAAAATTCTTAATATTAATGCTTTATAATAAGTGTAAATTTATAAAAACGATTTTGGGAGATCAATTTGATTTCTCTCTCCCTATTATTTTTTTTTAATTTTAGGGATGCTATAGTAACTCTATGGGAGCTAAGTCCCTTATGTTCATAATTTTCGTTAAATTGAACCAATTTGCATAAAATTGGAAAAGACATTAATAACATTTTTAATGTTCTGACATTAATTAGAAGTCAATTGATTCAAGTTTAATAGTTATGCTTGACCAAAGAAAATGAGTCATTTTTACATTATTTTATATGGGAACCTTCTTTAAAATACAAATAAAATTTATAATTATAATATATTCTTTATAATACAATATACACTATTGTAGTTAAGCTTCATTTTCGCTTAGTGCATGAAACGACCGTTGCACTTGATACATTATATACCTCAATATAACAGTGGTGTTTTTGGAGGTATATTAAATAGGCTGGAACCTAGAGCGGTATTTTTAAGGGGTGACTTTTATAATATTAAGTGTTAAAAGTTAAATTTGTTTTAGAGCTTTTTTATATATTAGTCTTCTAAGTAAGTGTGAAAATTAGAAATACTATAAATATAATTGATTAAAATTAACTTGTAATATATCCTTCTATTTATCAAATAGAAGGTTGGTTTGACACTAGTCAACATTAGTTAAACTGTTGTATACAAAGGAAAGAGTGAAGTACAGTGGTTTCCTGTTGCCATCAATACTGGGGGGACGTGATTGCTTTTTGTCATTGTTAAAATTTCTGCATAATCACCTGAGCCTTAGGTTCAAATACCATATAAACATTTAGATAATGTGAAAGTGAGATAGAAACTGTTTAGTGATACTCTATGTTTACTATAATGCATAGATAAGAATTCTTTTACACTGAGCAGCTCACATGTCTATAACTAAAAATTATAACAACACAAAAAGTAATAACACAATACTGATTATTGATCTGTCAAAATTTTATTTATACCCTTCTTTATTTAAAAGATAAAAAAATAATAGGTTGCCCACTTACCTTTTGAAAGTTATTTCTAAAATATACTATTAGAGATAATTTTAGAATGAACTTGATATTTATAATTTATTAACAATTATAAATTTCTAATCTATAAATTTTTATTAAAAATTTTTTTAATAAAAAATATGGGGTAGTATACTTAGTACGCAATAATTAAGGGTTAAAAGAAAAAAAAAGGAAAATACAAAGTGCTTATACTTAAGAGTTTATTTGTTAATTTAAGAATTGCAAATCAAATGATTGCCAAGTAAAATATAAATTTGTATATGCATGTTAACTAATGAAATGTTATATTTAAACAAAATTTATTTGTATAACGTAAGTTTTAATTAATTATAAAATTTCAAAATTTTTAAGTTTAACATCATAATTTTCAAGGTTTTTTTCATGAAATTCAACCAATTGTTTCTAAAACATAATAAAAATTATCATTGATTACAATTTTTTTTTTTAAATTTTATTAGTAAGAAGAATAGTAGATTTTTGGAAGTTAAAGCTCAAGGAAAATTATTTTTTCTATTAAGATTTTTAAAATTTCTAAGAATTCAATAAATATGATTTTTGGAAAAATTAAATTAGAAACTTAATTTTTAAACTTTAAAAAACAATACTTTTTTTAATTTATAAAATATAAAAGCTATAATCAAATTTATTATTTTAGAAATATTTGGAGGATCACAAAAATATATTCAATGGGTTAAAATCAGCCTATGACCTATAGGTTGCTGGTGCTTGGTCTATTGTAATTGTCTGATTATTTGAGTATTAGATATCTATTACTTACATTTTTTTCTAAATTGTTTTTTAAATTTTTCATTAGATCTATTGATCCTTTCTCAACATAACTGGATGATTGTAATGTTTGCATGCAACTTATAATATTTGAAAAATGTCTAGATTAATAAAGAGTAATATTAAAATAGGAGATAATAGAAACTAAATTATTAGTTATTATAACATAATTTTCTATTAAAATATATCTTTTATTTATAAGAGTTAATAAAATTTATAAAATTAATATAGTAATAATTTCATATAGTGATTGATTCCAAAACTTTTGGAAATTTTTTGATGAACTTCTCTTTAAATAATTAACAGTACAAAAAAGATAATCATTTTATATTTACGATGAATAATGTTTTTCCAAATATACTACTTGACTATTTAATTCCCCATCATTGATACTTTGACACTTTTCAATTGTTTTGGGAAGAAGGGTTCTTAATGTCACATAATCATTAATAATTTTTGAACTTAGATCTAAAAATTAATATTTAAGTAGAAATGTTAGTTGACAATGTTAATTGAAATGGAGAATATATCTCAAAAACAAATCAAGTTTCCTTAAGAGTATCTAACTAGCTAAAGGAAAATTTTACATATATCAGATATCAGAATTTTGTTATTTATTAAAAATCAAATATTTTAAAAATAGATATTAAAACTAGAAACTGTTGTAATTTTTTTTTAGAGAAAGAATGTATAAAACATTATTGCTAACTTTAATAAAAACAAGATATTAATTTAAAGGGAAATTTTCAACTATGAAAAGATTTTTGACTAACTAATTATCGGGTTGGGAAAATCATTCTCCCTATAACATTTACTCTAATTAAAATAATTATTAATACATACCCATTCTATTTAAAAAAATTTAATAAAAATATATATAAATGCAAAATATTCTAAGAGGTGATAAATAAATAGTATAAAAATAAATAAAATTAAAAGTTCTTAAAATAAAACCATTAAAATTATCTTCAAAATTACAATAATAATTAAAAAAACATTAACAGTTGATTATCAATGTTACTGATTAATAGTCACTAAACAGAATTTTAAATTTATTACCATTTAGGTTCTGCAACCTAATGTTCATGACTAACCAATATGGTTACATAATTCTTATCAATGGTTACTTATCAGTTAATTTCGGGTGCTAAATTCACGGACATTAGATAGAAGGATGATAATAGTTTAAAACTGTAGACTATTTACTGATAAGATATCTTATGCAGACAAATTTTACATTTATACATGGTAAAAATAGTTACTATATTTATTTAAAATAGCATAACAAAATTAATTAATTTTGTCATGAAAAATAGTGAACATAATATCTTTTTTAAACTTTTACTTATTAAACAGAACCTCCTTTACATATTAAAAATCGATTTTTTCTCGGTTGAAATGTTTACTAATTAATTGAAAATTATTTAACTAAATTTGTTCTTTAAATTATAATTTATGACGTGGAAAATTTAAGGTTGTTCATTTTACTAAATATTTCATGAACAAATATTTGAGTTCACTGGTTATCTTATTTAAAATATTCGTGTGGAATGTTACAGTGCTAGGCATTTTTACGAAGCACTAACCAACTTTTTAAATACCAAATACATATTACCCATTAATTTTTAACTAGATGTAAACTGTATTATAATATGAGCGAACCAACAACAGTCTGGCACTTCTGTCAATCAGATAATTCTTGGAAAACAAATACATTATAATTCAAAAAATAATCTGTAAAATCATTTGATTTACATTTTTGTTTTATTTTAGGAATTAAAGAAAAAATTTTACCTGTTATAACTAATATCAATTAAATAATTGATTTAATTTTACTGTGGGTATCCCATTCACGTTACAAATTCGTTCTAAGGATCCAAAAGCCTATATCCAAAATTGGATAACAATCGCTCAAATTAAAAAAAATAATAATAAACTAAAAATAGGTATTTTTACAAATTGGTCGAGATGAAATTAATTTTTATCCAATTTTTTTGTGGGGAGTGCTCTATTAATTTGATTTTATAAAAACTACATGAATGATTTAAATGTTTAAAAATGAAGCATTGATCTTACTAACCTTAATTGGTAGATTAACCCCATGCAATTGCTGTTTTAGTTATACTAATGGAAAATATAATTTAAGCACAGAAGTTATGATGAAATCGATCTAACAAAATAATTAAACTATAGCTTTATGTTTTTTGCCATCAATTGCTCTAATTTATACTATTATTTTATTATTATTAACGATATTGGGAAAATTATTTGAATTACTTAAAATCAGTTGCGTATTAAGGGTTGAAGCGTCCTGGGGCTGTTTGTATTTAATGCCTTTTTGAATCTTTTTGTTGAGCAAAAAAAGCAATTTATTTATAGCTTGTACCTAACATAATTTCTAGCTTAAAAAAATTAAAATATACATAAACGCAAGAAAGTAAATTATAAATAATGTAAGCATTACATACATTTTTACTATTTTTTTTCGAGTTAATACTCCCAAAGACCAAAGAAGTGACCTTTTCGTTGCATCTGTGGGTACTTTACTAAAGAATCCCTTTATTTAGTCACACCACTACTTAAAATGAAGTACCCATCCCAATTACAAATTGTAAGAAGGGTAAGAATTGTAAGAATTAAAGAAGGGTTAAGGGTTGTTATTTATGATTCTAATTACTGTTTGGGAAAAACGTCGTTTATGAGCCACGTTTGCATTGGTATACGTCATTTACATTTTTAAAAAATTTGAACAATTTTAGGGTCATTTATATAATTTCAAAAATAATATTATGGTTACTTCGAAATTATGACCAATTGGCATAATGAAATTGAATAAAAAATTCAAGCTATATAATACCCGTTAAATGATAATGTACTGACTGTATGAGCTGTAATAAACGTTTTTTTATCTTGCAAAGTCTAATTTTGATTTAATCATTGAGACACTAAAAATATAAGAACATGGAGAAAACACGCAAAGCATTAGTACATTGTTTACAATAACTTTAAATATTTATAATTATTTTCTTTTAATTTTTAACGGATTCAAATAAAAAAACGTGCACAATAATTTTCTGATTTTTAATTTTTTTTGGTTCTAGGCTAGTAAAAACTTGTCTTATTTATAAAACCTCATATCATAAACCCCAATTACGCCATTAAATGTATGACTTTTATATCTTTTTAGGTTTTTAGTGAACGTTTCGAACATTGATTTTAATTATATATATGATAAAAAAAATTTCAAATCCATATCATTTTCTAGTTAAATTTGCATTTTCCCGCTCTATTTTTATCAGTGACGTGAGTGTACATATTATCAGTTTTTTAGGAGATTAATTTCATAGCAATTATAAAAAATTTATTTCAGTTTTTTAACAAGTTATAAAAAACTTAATTTAACTGTTTTAAAACCAATTTTTTATAATAAATAGTCATGTCTAATGTTGATTCTAAAATAAAAAATCGAGCTGCTAGTTATAAACGTGTAAAAAATCGAGAAACTAATTTTAGAGATATTTTAAGAGAAGTATGTCATTTTATTTAATGACAGATTTAATATTAATATTTTAAAAGGTTGAACATTAATTGCTTTTGTTTTTATTTTTAGAGGTATCGAAACTTAATGAAAAATAAACGTGAAACACTTTTAGAACGAGTACGTAATGTATCGTATGATATGCGAGAAAATGAGGTCACATCATTCATTGATAAGACATGTATTAAGTAAGAATAAAATAATATTAACTTTGTCTTAACTTAAGCTTACTCAAAGAATATCAAACCAATTTTAAGTAATTAAATAAAATGAAAACTCATTTTATTAATTTTTTATTCATTAATCATTTTTCATTAAGTTATGACTTTTTATCTTTTATATCCATATATTTTACTAATTATTCAATATTATATCATTTACAAACTAAAACCTATGGTATTTTAATGTTTATTATTTATTATTATATCAGTAGCGTATGTACGAGGAAGTTCTTGTGCTTACAGACTTTCTGACCCTCCTCCATACACAAAATCATAGTAGAGAATGAGTCAAAGAGAGGTAAAATATCCCCACTTTATACTTTATCTGGACCCCTATACATTTTTAAATATGCCAGATATATGTGTAGTATAATATTATCTTAATTACATAATTAAATACACTCTGCTATCAAAATAATCAATTTTTTACTGTTACTATTTAGAAATTATCCTAGAGTATTTTATATGAAAATACTTTTTTACTACCTCTTATTGTATCAAAATTTAAATATTTTTCAAGTTTTATATAAAATAGGAGCCCTTCTTATAAATATACCATAAATCGTCAATTATTCTTAACAGCTGAATAAAATTTATTGCGGTTTAATGCAGAAACACATTATTTTATCTTAAGTTAAACAACTATAATAGTACAACATTTAACTGATACTTACATTTAACAATATTTACATTCATAAAATAAAAAAATTATACCTAACTTATTTTTTGTACTTTTGGTGTTTGATGAGTTTCTGAAATATCCAACTTAACTTTAACTCATTATTATTTCACATTTTTCTAAAATCTTATATAGTGTATAATATTTTAATTTGTATATTTATGATCTAATATAAAAATACTTTTAAGTTGAGAAAAAATTAAATTTAAATCATCCAATTTTTCTAGAATGGAAGTTGAAGATGATGATGGATTTCACTCATTAGATGAAGAAGAACAAATTATTGATGAGATTAAACAAGAACTATTAGATGAAGAAAGTTTGTACTATAAATATAAATACTTGTAATATGTTAAGTTTTCCTTTATTTTGATTTTTATGTTTTATTTTTTCTATGTAGTGAAATGGATTGTTGCGCAAGATTCTGAGTATACTATGTATTTACAAAATTTACAAAATGATTTAATTGAGTGTCCTGTTTGTCAAACTGGTAATATCAAATCAATTGACAAAAAAATTTCATGTGATGTATGTCTCACTTCCATTCATACAAACCTTGATTTAGAGACATTAAAAAAAAATTTAGAAGCTACAGCTACTGAACATTCCCGATTTTGCCAAGCAAGAATTCAGTGTTCAGTTTTTCCAGCACCAGATGTTAATTCTATGTTTATGATTTGTAATAATTGTCAGTTCCTTTTTCAAATTTCTTAAGTAAATATTAAAATAATGTATTTTAATTCAATAAATAAAAGAATATGAGTTATAGTTTTTATTTTATATGTAATATAATAATTAGACCTAGTATTATATATTATTTAGTTTTTTTTGTGAATATTTTTTGCTTGAATGTATTAAATTTGATTATATATTTATTTTTTTGTATTATTTCAATTGTAATTTTATAACAAATAATAAAATGTTATTATACTTGTGACTCACTAGAAAATTAAATCCAATTGGCTATTTAATTGAATGGGCTATTATTCTATTGTGCAATGTGTAACTTACAGTTTCCTTTTTGTAACTGCACCATAATGTTGTAACTTGTTACAAAGACTAACAATTTAGTAAGTAGTTTAATAACAAATTTTAAGAGATGGTTAAATTTTAGAAAAAATAAAATGCACATATTATTTTTTAATACGGTGCTCATACTATCTATTATACATATAAAAGGATTGGATAATTCAAGAGGTTTGTGCTTTATTATATACTAAAAATTATTTTTATCTGAATTGTATGGATCTTTGCATATAGAACGATGCGGTGTCCCTGTTGTTAAGGGGCCTTGTCAAAACTGGATACATAAATGGTATTTCGATTCAATTTTATATGAATGTAAAATTTACTTAAGTGGTACCTGTAAAAGTGAAAATATGTTTGACTCTGAAGCAGAATGCTTGTACTTTTGTGTCGGCGGTAAAAGTAAATAGCTAAAATTTTCCTTATATGCTAAATATTTGATTGCCCTTATCTTAGATCATAATTATACTAACCATTATTTGGGATCTTTAAATCAAAAGTATGAATTTGATACATTTACTTTGGCACCAATTGCATTTGACGATAGGGGAGCAGAATTAACATTCGCAGAAAGTGGTTATCATACAGTATTTATGATGGCTAAAAATAATGCATTTATTCAACTAGATGGTAATCGGATTCCTACTTTTCAACTTAGGCAAGACTATTTTTTTTACATAATTTTTATTACAAAATAGTATTTTTATTTAAAAAACATAATTAGATTGTGTCGTGAGATTTCATTTCAATTTCGTACACGTTTACCTCACGGACTTTTAGTGTATCATAGTGTGAAAGATAGACCTGCTGGTCTTCCTCCATATGCATTATATGTTATTGTAGAAAAGGGTCAACTAAAAGTAGTTCATGTTTATGGTAAACATTCAACGTCAGTAATAGTTGGAGAAGGTAAGTCGTTAATTACTATTTTATTTTCAAATATTAACAATAGAATGGTCGTAATCATTTTTCGTAAAAAAAATTGTGAGTACCCTGATTCGGTTTATAAGAAAAGCCATTTATTAATATAATATTTTTTCTGTATGAAAACTTAAATGAAATGAAATTTTATTTTTAAGACGACTGTAATCTTGGTTTAAAAAACGCACTCAAAATCTGTTAAAATCCAATACTCTATACTCTGAGCTTAGCTTTCTAAGAGAAAAATTAGTGAGGCTTCTAAACATTTTCATTTCAGCAACGTTAATGAATGAATTCATCTGTTCTTTTAAGTATAATTATAGTATATGATTAAATATTGACATGTACTATGCAATTCAGTGGTGGCTCGTGAGTGTCGGTAGTGGGGATGAGACTTTAAATATAATACCACTAGTCATAGGTATAAAAAACTTCCAAATTAAATATAATAAAGTAAATTACAATACATATAATAATATTTTTAAAGGTCGTAACAGAAAATAGAAATAAAAGTAATAATAGCAATTATTCTATTATAGCAACCGATAACGACGAGCGTTCACGCAATTAATTCTAAAATAAATTACCCAATATAGTGGTATACTAATATTTTACCGTATGGAAGATGCTGCCGGTTGTCCAAACACTGCTCGTGTGTAAGCGTACCGCAAATACTGAGGGAAACAACTTTAATGTTCGCACACGACAAATGTATTATTAGGCCAGTCAACAAAAGAAAAATGGCGGAAAAAATTCCCAGCAGCAAATTTTTTTTTTAAAAAAAGTTGTATTAAGATAATACATATCTTAATACATATCTTAATTAGTGTGTCATTATACAAATGACACACTAAAAGTCGTCATTGATTGGAATAGAACATTTTTTTTACAGCCTTGCAAAAGTTAAAAAATAGGAGCTTTTTTNAGCAAATTTTTTTTTTAAAAAAAGTTGTATTAAGATATGTATAATGACACACTAAAAGTCGTCATTGATTGGAATAGAACATTTTTTTTACAGCCTTGCAAAAGTTAAAAAATAGGAGCTTTTTTAAACTTTTCAAAAAATATTTAACTTACAAAAAAAAGTTTCGTACAAAAGTTGTTTAGAAGACAATTTTAAACAAAAAAGATATCTTTTATTTCTTCATTTAAACTATTAATGTAACAATACATTTAACATGAGTACTAAAATTTCATTTTCATTTTTTTCATTTTACGGCTACTTTTTATCGTGTTATACTTACATTATACACAATGTTATAAATGCATATGTGTGTATGTGTGAGTTTATTTATTTTAGTATCATTAAAGTGTAGTGTATATTAAGATACAACCGATAGAGTAGGTAATTGATTTGACGCTATGTTGTTCAAACCCAACCAAACGCTAAATTGTACATTTCCAAATAACAATTATATTATATCAATTACCACCGGAATTTCTGGTAATTTTCTTCTTTTTCTTCGCCTTAATCCCAACTACTTTGGGTCGGCCATCCTTATCCTAAATTTCCACTTAACACGATTTCCCACATCATCTACGCTCATATCAGCTGTCCTCATATCGCATTCAATAACATCCTCCATTTCTTATTTGGTCTTCCACTACCTCTTCTTTCTTCAACATTCATTTCTATAACTGTTCTTACAGCTTCCGATTCTTCTCTTCTCATAACATGACCAAACCATCTATGTCTATTTTCTCTCATATTATCCACGATTGACGCTACACCTATACTCCCTCCTATGTGCTTGTTCTTTATCCTATCTCCACTAGTCACTCCACTCATCCATCTAAGCCTTCTCATCACTGCTACACTCATTCTCTGCTCTACTTTCTTATCAACCGCCCAACACTCTGAACCATACATCATCATAGCTGGCTTCACTAAAGTATTATACAGGGTGTTCAGTAAGTCAGGAAACGGGTTTCTATTGTTCTCATTGTTTGTAACAATGAGAACAATAGAAACCCGTTTCCTGACTTACTGAACACCCTGTATAATACTGTAGTGAAGCCAGCTATGATGATGTATGGTTCAGAGTGTTGGGCGGTTNCGTTCAGCCTAATTGGAATTCTTTTATCGCATAAGACACCAGACCCTTCTCTCCATTTCAACCACCCGCACTTAATCCTGTGTCTTACATTCTCGTCAACACCACCGCTCTTTTGTACAACTGATCCTAAATACTAAATAACATTGTGTCTAATGTAAGTAATGATAAAAAGTAACCGTAAAATGGAAAAAATGGAAATTAAATTTTAGTACTCATATTAAATGTAATGTAACTCGAAAAATATTAGTTTAAATAAAGAAATAAAAGACATCTGTTTTGTTTAAAATTGTCTTCTAAACAACTTTTTTTTGTAAGTTAAATATTTTATGAGAAAATTAATAAAGCTCATATTTTTAACTTTTGCAAGGCTGTTAAAAAAAAGCTCAATTCCAATCAATGAGGACTTTTAGTGTGTCATTATACATATTTTAATTCAACTTTTTTAAAAAAAAAAATTTGGTTGGGAATTTTTTCCGCCATTCACCAAAATCACTCCTTCGTTAACTGGCCTATATAACTATTTTACTACTTAAAACTTGCATTTCTAATAAAATTTCGAATTTAGAATGTACAATTATTTTTTTTCTTTTAATTAGGTATAATAGGGGGGTGCTATCGTCCCGTCGTTTAAACAACGAGACGTCATTAATGGAATGTGTACTTCGATATAATCATAATATTATGCATTACGTTTTCTGTCTCGGTTGTCTCGGTTCTGGTTTCTTTATTATTAGCATTCTTATTTTTGTTTTGGAGGATTTATGTTCTTCATTTTTCCTGAATACGCTCCTGTATATAGAGGCTTATAAGTTTACCGATAGCGTATTTTTTGCTGTGAATCACATATAGACTTTCAGTTGTATTAACCCTTATGTGACTGGAAAGGTACCCGGGTACCTTTTCAGTTTTTAAATTTATTTTTCTTCTAAATATTTAGTATGTATGGTTAGTCCTTCTGTGACATCTCTAAATAGCATGTATAGTTAACAAATTTATATTTTGTATTTGAAAAGTATATAATTTATTGTACTTAAAATAGCGTTGTTAATTTTACACCTTATAAGGACGTGTAGGTACCTGGGTACCTCTATATATTGTATTTAAATGTAGGTTTTATTGATACAAAAAAAAGTTAAATTACCATTGATAAATATTTTTACTGGACATCATTAAAATAGATACAAATATTAAGAGAACAAAAATGTTATTTTTGCATATTTAGTAAGTATTATGACATATTTAGGTTTTTTGTTAATTGCAAGTTTCGCAAAATGATTTGTTTATTGAGTGTTCATTGCAAATAGGCTTTGAGCAAGTTGAACAAGCTTTTCGAGTTTTCCGTTGCTTATAACCCAATTCTCGACATACTAAGCAACTTCCAACTATTTGAATACGTCCTGAAGCATCACGAGGTGGTTCATTTTTAGGAATAGCAATTATCTGTTGTATTGGCCGTCCGAGAACCATTTCCATTGAATTACGAGTATATCGATTTCCTACTACTTTAGGTATGGAGGTTCGAATTTCTATTGCAGGCATACATAATTGATTTGCAAGCTCTTTCAAAAATTTTCGGCGTCGATCAGTTGTGTTAAACCTTTGATTGTGTTCCATATATATAATATATGCAGATAAAGCAGCAATACCAATCATGTTGAAAAAAAATGCAAGTGGCCAACGATTAGTTCTTCGCTTTACTGTGTATTCTGTTAACATTTTATCCATTTTTTCTACTCCTCCTTTTGTCTGATAATATTTTATAATTTCTGATTTAGCGGTAGCAGCTTGCATTATGTCGGCTGTCATATGCATTGTAGATAAAAGAATAATCGATTTATTTATTTTTGGAACATAAGAAATATTTATATCTTTTCTAAATACAAAATTTGTAGAATGTAACGCTCTGGCTTTTGATGGAAGCATTTTGGGAGGCAAGAATCTTTTATTTTTTCTGACAGTACCAACCAATGTCATATTCCAAGAGTTTAATGTAGTAGCCAATTGCATACTTGTAAAAAAGTTGTCTGTAGTCACATTTCGTCCAGAACCTTTATACATCGCAACTAAGTCTAGAACTGTACTTTCACCAATATTTACTTAACGTTTACCATCTTGTGGTTTGCCAGTGTAAATTTTACCATGCAAAGGGTAAGCATTTGCTGCATCGCAAGCCCAAAAAACCTTTATTCCATATTTTGCAGGTTTAGATGGAATGTACTGTGTAAATTTTGTGTGTCCTCTGTAAGGAAATAATTGTTCGTCTACTGTTATATTTTCTGTAGGTTTATAATTTTTATGTAAGTTTTGATTGAGCATGTCCAAATATCACGAATCGGTGCAGCTTTGTCTGTTGTAATACGTATATTACGAGTGTTTACATTATCATAACGAATAAACCTTAGCAACATTTTAAATCGATCTCGAGACATTGCAGCTCGAATGAGAGGTAACGAGTCTAATTTCCACATTTCTGATACATGTTCTTTATTAGATCTATGTACACCAGATACGAGAAGAATTACATATAATAAGGTATAAAAGCGATAGACTGACGACAATGAAATAATTTACCGGAAAAGCACAGATAACTATATTGTAGGTACCCGGGTAACTACACCGTCATAAGAAGTTGTTTTTTTTTTCAGTCACATAAAGGTTAAATTAATTTATATCAAAGATTCTTTTTATTTATCAAGTCATATTAATTTTGATGTATTAAAAACAACTTAATGTAATATTATAATGTGTATTCACCTTAAATAGATAATTAATAAATAAAAAAAACTAACGTGCAGTGGTAGTCAAATGAGAGAGGATTAGTGAGATAAACTTCCTCCCATTGAAATACCTTTGTTGACTTTTTTTACAATTTTCATAAAAATTAGAACATTTTTCAAATAATTTTTAATAGTTTCATTTAAAGGTTATTAAATATAACTCATATGAAAAAATTAACATTATATTAAACTTTGGAGATTAAATTTCAAGTCTTGGTGGTATTTATTCTTTTTAATTTAATCTATGTGTGGGTAAATTCAACGAGGTGCTATTTAAAAATAAATTAAATGTTTGAAATAGGATTAATTAGAACAAAGTCATGTGTACATATTCATCTTTAGTAGCATGTCGATATATTTAATATATTCATAAATAGTTTAAAAGTATGAGGTACAGCTCCCCCAAAGTTTTTTATCATAAAGGTTCTTCATCTCCTCCTATGGAAAAATTATTTGACTACCACTACTAACATGAATAATACCGAGGATAGTATGACGGATTTAAACCTCATTATGTCAGTGAATTGTATTATTCTATATGCCAAAACCTATGCTTAATACGGTATTAGGTATAATAAAATTAATATAACTTTTAATATTATAATATTTTATTATTTTAAAGTTTTATTAAAACCAATTAATAAAGGTCATATATATCGTCGGTTTGGGAATCGTAAATTTTTTAGAGATAGAAAGTATATCCTTTGTTTTTTTCACTGAATTTTCCTTATGAAAAGTAATTTAATATCACATTGTATATAATTATAATTAGTATTAGTAGCTATGCATATTATTTGATGGCTGTTAACTGTCAAACTATGTAATTTTTTTTAGGATTAAATCATGATATATGGCACACAGTCACGGTCCGAATAGATGTACACGGTGCACGACTTATAGCTAAAGTCGATAATATAAGTTCTGAAAAAATTATACAAGGACTACATATGGGTAGTAATTATGGTATTTCTACAGATTTGACTTCGGTTGTTTTAATTGGCGGTAAGGTAAATTCCGATATATTTTTCAAATACAAAGTCGACATAAACAAATTTAAATATTATTATATAAATATTCGTATAATTATAAATTCAGGCCGAGTGTGTGTTAGGTAATCATATAGTAGAGGGCATCAGAACATTTCACTTAAATGTTTATATTTTTATTCCTTTACTAAATTTAAGTAGTAAATAAACTATTTCTAAGAAATCTAAAAATTGCAAGACATGCATTACTTATGCATACGCGCAATTTACACTATATAGTGAAACATTAAAATATGAAAGTTTTTAATAGCACTCCGTGTGCATACACATTAAAGTAATTTTATATTTTTAAGGTCTTAGTCCTGAAGAAAAACTACACGGTGTAAAATATATAATAGAATCATTTGTAGGATGTATAAAAGAAATGGTATTAAGTGCTGGTAAAGCTGCGTCCGATTTACTACCGATAAAACCATTAATTGCTACTAAACATGATAATGTCCAAGAAGGATGTATCGATAAGTAAGATTTTTATTAGAAAACAGTTAATTAACTATTTTTAGTTTCAATACGTAGCTGAGAAGCTATTAGTTTTAGTGTCTTTTTTTTTTATCCGTATATGCCATTACCACGCTCCTAATGTATCGATTTTATTCAATAACATTTTTTTCAAAAAACCTTTTTCAATAATCTTATATTAGTTTCACATGTATGTTTGTTGTTTGTTTGTTGTAAGTTTGGTGTAACTCTCCACGCGCCACGTGTTATTATTCTCGCGTATCCCATCGTCTATGACCTTGAGACTAGACTGTCGTAACGCATTCACCCCATCTCGCTCACCACTTCACGATAACAATATTTTCCTGTATAATTTTATTTTTGGTTTTCGTACCCGTACATGAGTGCATGTCATCAATTATATATATATATATAATTTACAATTATATATTTAAACAACTGACAATATAGTGTAATTAGGAGAAAATAGGGAGGAAATTAATCAAAGGCTAGAGGTGTGGAGATCAGCTATTGAAAAAAAAAGTTTAAGAATAAGTCGAAGTAAGACAGAGTATATAGAGTACGCGTTTGACAAAGGAGAACACGAGGTAAGTGAAATGAGTAGGTCAGTGACAATAGGCGAAGACTTGATTAAAGAGGTGGAGAGTTTTAATATTTAGGGTCAGTTTTGCAAAAGAGTGGTGGCATTGACGAGGATGTAATACATAGAATTAAGTGCGGGTAGTTGAAATGGAGAGAGGCGTCTGGCGTCTTATGCGATAAAAGAATTCCAATGAGGCTGAAAGGTAAATTCTACAAGACTGTAGTGAGGCCAGCTATGATGTATGGTTTAGAGTGTTGGGCGGTTGATAAGAAAGTAGAGCAGAGAATGATTGTAGCAGAGTTGAGAATGTTTAGATGGATGAGTGGATTGACTAGAAAAGATAGAATAAGAAACGAGCATATAAGAGGGAGTATAGGTCAATCGTGAATAAGATGAGAGAAAATAGACTTAGATGGTCATGTTATGAGGAGAGAAGAATCGGAAGCTGTAAGAATAGTTATTGAAATGAATGCTGAAGGAAGAAGAGGTAGTGGAAAACCAAATAAGAAATGGAGGAATTAGTTCAATATGCTTTAAAAGTGTGTTTTTCAGTTTTTTTTAACTATATTTATTTAAACCTACATCAAATTAATGATAATGCAATTTACTTCAGGATAAAAAAATAAAAAACTTCATAATTTTCGATTTTTAGAAGTTATTGGACATAAATCCAACAATCATACAATTTTTTTAATCATACAAAAGTTTTATGTATATCAACGGATCATCTACACCATTTAAAGATAAATCATATCTAAATGATTTTATGTATTATACTAATTAAAAATAATTAAGTTCCAACAACTTATCTTCTATGAGTATTCTACCTCTAAATATATAGTTGAGTAATTTTTTCTGAGCATGATATTTTTTATTAAATTGCTTCATTTGTATAATGCATGGATCTGAAGGAAGGTTTCAGTAGTAACATTTAACTCAGTCGTCGGGGATTGACGGTTAGTCATTAAAAGTGTACCGGAAATTGTGTGAAAAAAAGGAATACGATACGGGTAGAATCTATGTAACCAGGCGTCATTGAGACCAAGCTTTTTTTTCAGGGCTTCAAGGCGGCCCATACCTCTAAATAACTCTCAATACATAGAACATAAAACATAAAATCACGACTACCTAAGGCGCCGGCATAAACCAGCGCGTTGACACAAGCCTTTTTTTTTTTTTCTTCTTCCACATGTCGGCATGATGTGGACTGCCCTGGAACTACCGCGAGGTATTGCTTCAGGTATTGCTTCAGCGTTGACACAAGCCTTACTCACTGAAACTCAACAATGTACCTTTTTTCAACAATTCAGATCCCGATTCACTTCCATATAAGTTGATAACGTGATATCAACTGAGGGAAACACAGTAACATGTCACATTTTAGACAAGTACCTTTGAGTCGACATATTTTTGTTCTTAAAAACTTACCTTCTTTAAACTTACATCAAATGAAAGACTATGCAATGTACTTTAAGCAATAACGTGTCTTCATAAGGGACTATTTGAGCTAGATTTCCCCAAGACGCATCGAAAGGGCGCCCCTGAATCTTTAGGGGACGTTATAGCTGATGAATCTTTAATTTAACTAGATTAAAAATATATGTCATATTATTTATGATTTATGTTCTTGTCTTTCTACATATTTTAATTTTTTAATAAATGAGTTAAAAATATATATCGAGGTAAATTGAAAAAGTTTTTTCCCTAATAAAACATTTCAAGGGGTATATTACGGAACCCGCAATATGCCAATGACTGTAAGATAAAATGATAAAAACTATCCAAAATCATGATTTCTAGGAGTAATCAGTCATTTAATCAAAAAATCATACAATTTTCCGAAAAAATTACCAATTTTGTAATATTTTCTAAAGTAGTGGCATATTTACATCATTCTAAATTATTTAAAATTAAAGTTTGCCTAATGTAATATTATTATATGACCAACAAAGAAAAACGTTCCGGCGACTTGTCCTCTTGGAATAATCAACCTCTAATGTCAAAAACCATTAATTTTTCTGTAGATGCCTTAAATTTTATTTTTAATAAGTTTCAAATACGTATTGAAACGTTATACGACAGGAATTTTAATCAATGTTAGATATCAATGAATACTAATCTAAAAATTGCCTTAACTTCGCTTTACTAAATCTCTACTGTGCTTTACTTTTTGCGTTTTATTTTCAGATGTCAAACTGAAGATAATATTTGTTTTAAAGGAAGTTTATGTATTAATCATTATAATCAACTATCGTGTGATTGTTTCGGAACATTGTACGAAGGGGAATACTGCGATATATATGGTAATATTTTGAATAATATTTTTACTAAAGACTTAACAAATGAATGAATATTTTAAAACTTAAATTAGTAAATTAAAATAAATTAAAACTATTTTTTAAAATAATAAGTGTTGATAATTTTTATAATATATTTCAAAATAAAAATAAAAGAATTCTTTATCTTTAATACATTCATTTATAAATTATTATCTAAAAATCTTTTAAGTATTTTTTTCAATTATCTAAAAAAATTGTTTTTTAAAAATTAGTCAATTAAGTAAAAAAAAAAAAAAAATAGTGATTAATTGCATGTCATCTAGATTTGAGACAAATAATTTTTGTCTATATTTAGATTAAAAGTTAAATTTTAAAATATATTTTTATTTAGATAAATTTTTGTTAAAATAATTATACTTCATTTAAGTTATTTAAAACTAAAATTATATATTATAAATATTTTAATCTTATATTTTTATTTAAGACTTATAAAACCGAACTCTTGACCTTATAAAATGGTCAAAAAACTTTTAAAAAAATTTAAGACTAATGAATTTTGTTATAGCTTCTACGGTCTTAACTCTTCGAGGTTCATCTTACGTGTCATATCGTGTATATGATTGGAAAGATCGAGTTCATTCAAGTATGAGCCGAATAAGTTTTATGTTTAAAACTAGATTTGATGATTCTGCGTTATTTTATGCCAGTGGTGAATCTCATAAACACCATCACATTGCCACGTCTATATATAATGGATCAGTTTTGGTTGAAATTGAATTAGGAGATGGTGAACCAATAGTTGCAACTCTTGGCAACAACACAAATTCGAATCAATGGAACAATTTAACAATTTTACATAAAGATAACAATGTTGACATAATTTTCAATGAAGAAATAATAAGTTATACTTTAGCAGGAGTTAAAAATTATCTTTATATTGATCCAGAAATTTATTTTGGGGGTGGTCCATCGCTATCTAATAAACCAGGTATAATTTTAATGTCATTATGTAAATTTGATTTAACTAAAAAAAAAAATGAGATGAAAATTTGCTGTTTTAATTTAAATATTATAATAAACACATATCTAATAAGGTTCTTATATCAACTAGAGACGTATGCAGAGAGGGGCCAAAAATATTAAGCCCTTTCCATTAAAATATCTTATGCATGGGATAATAATCAACATAATAAAACATTATTATTTTCAGGTTTAAAATCACACAATAATTTTGTTGGATCATTAAAATACGTATTTTTCAATGACATATCAATTCTTTACGAGTTAAAAAAAGGAAATCCTAAAGTACACTACATTGGTATTTTATCACCAGAATTGACTGAAATGGAAGTTGATATGATACCAATAACTTTACCATTTCCTTCTTCTCATATTATATGGCCAGTAGCATCTCAAAATCATATAAATTTAATGTTTGATTTTAAAAGTCATAAACACATGGCTGTTTTAGTATCTTCATCTGTCACTACCTCGGTTCAGAATTCATCCGGATTTTGGGAGGTACCTAAGCTGAGGTTAATTTAAACTTTTAAAATATTAACATTAAGATGTCTATTTTCATGAACTAAGTTAAGAATGGTTAATAATGAAATACGGTTTGAACTTACACCATCATCTAGTAAAAATGTAACACAATTAATGACTGTGAAATATGACTTGAATATCGAAGGATCTTGGCATAAGATATCTCTTAATTATACCAAAGGTTTACTTACATTAAATGTAAATGGCAATAATAAGACTACATTTCTTAATGGTATTCAACATTTTTTGGCTGACCAAACAATAACTATTGGGAGTGGAATTGGAGGAAAAGGAAGTTTTGGTAAAAAATAACATTTAAGTAAACTAAAATTAATTTTATTTTTATATTTTTATTTGGCAGGTCTTGTAGGTTGTATAAGAGAAATTTGGCTTGATGGTGATTTTTTAGAAGCAAGGTACATGGTAAAAACAAACCGAACAACAGGTCAAATATCTATCGATAATTGTCAATTAGTTGATCCGTGTAAAAGACCAAATGCATGTGAGCATGATGGTAAATGTTCCGTAGTAGATGATGAGGTTATTTGCGATTGTAAGGGTACTGGATATATTGGCAAAAATTGTCATTTTGGTAATGAAATTCAAATTTTTTTTTTTTTAAGAATTTACTTTATATTCGAATTATAGTTTACATGAAAAATATAAAAAAATATCTGGTTTAGCTCAATTTCGTAAGACGTGTGAAGAACTTGCCCTTTTAGGATATACCAAACCTGATGTTTATTTAATTGATATTGATGGCAACGGCAAATTCCCTCCAGGTCATGTCAAATGTGAATTTGGTGCTCAAGGAGATTCAAAAACTATTGTAGAACATAATTTACCTAGCCAAATTGTAATTGAAATTTTATATAACAATTCATGGATATGGAGAATTTTATATAGTTGCATTATATATTTTCGTGTTGATTTATTAAAGGACGTAAGAAGTGCTGCAGAATCAGATTTTAGTTTTACAATAACGTATAGAGATTTTCCACCTGAAATGTTAAAAGAACTTATATTACATTCATTACATTGTAGTCAATACATTAAGTATGACTGCTATAAAGCTCCATTGGATCTTCATTCAGCTACATGGTTTACATCTGCGGCACAAGATGAAATTATTAATTTTATTGGCAATGCGAAACGAGGATCTTGCCCATGTTCAGGTAATCTTGCATTTGTATTTTTTTTAAATGTATCAATTGATTACTGACTATAAATAGTTAACATCTCACCATCACCATTATTGAATCAGCAGTGGCACCGATCCCTACATATATGTATTTCGGTCGCAATAAATATACTTAGTAGATGGTTTATGCTTGGGAACATGCTCTTACTGATAAATATCCGTAATTTCGATATAATTTTTTTATAAGAAATAATATTTATATACTTCTTTCATTTGACATACTTTTTTTTTAAATCGGACTATTTCCCTCAATACAGGGGGGGTTCAAAACAAAAAAAGCATATAGAAGGTAGAACTTTTTCAACTTAATTTTTGAAAGTGTTTCGGAAATACTGACATATTTATATATATCTTAAATTAAAGCTTATGTAATATACTTTAATATTAAAAAAAAAATTTTGGACTTTATTTTGTTTTCATGGTCAAACAGTCATCAAAGTTATAAAAAAAATACGATTTTTGTAAAAAAATTATTTTTCATATTTTTAACTTTATAACGCTATAAATCTTTGAAAAATGTATGGTTGAATACAATTCTTTTATGAGAAATAATATTTAAATGCCTCTTTAATTCGACATACTTGTTTTTTAAATCGGATTATATCCCTTAATACAGGGGGGACTTTATTTTGTCTTCACGATGAAAATGGCTATCATATGCTATTTTTGTATGAAAATTCTCGATTTTATTTTTTTAATTTTTAACTTTATAATGCTATAACTTATTGAAAAGTGTATGGATCAACACAATTTTTTTATGAGAAATAATATTTTTTAATAATCTCTTTTTCATTCGACATACTTTATCTTAATCAGGATATTAATAAAGAACTAGCAGATCATGTGGCTTTTCGAATAATCCACCAATTTTTTAAAATTAAACACTATCTAAAGATTTGCATCGAAGCGATTTTTTTTTGATAGTGATTTTAATTACTGTCAGATATCATTATACTTGATCCAATTATGCCACGTCACCACTGCCGCGACCCCCCTGTACTGGTTTTTTTTTTTTTATCATAGTAATTTATTTTGGTAATTAAATTTTTCCCCCCTGAAAAATTTGCTATCTGCTTCTGTCTTTTACATAAATTAATATTATAGTATATTATTATTAGATATCTGAATGGTCGAATATGATGGTATTGTCCCTCTACAACAAATTTTAATCAATAATAAAAATTTTTTTTTTTTCAGTTAATAAAACTTGTTTAAATCGTACACATTCTTGTAACTGCGATTTTCTTGATGCTAAATGGCATTCCGATGAAGGTTTCTATCAAACTTCAAAATATGGAGGTTTAGGTATAACGAAAATGGTATTCTTACAACAAGAAAATTTACAATCTGATGCACTAGGACGAATTACATTGGGCCCGTTAGAATGTGTAGAAACGAGTAAAATACATAGAATACCTCTTTTATTAAAAATGCATATTTAAATAATAAATAAAAATATTTACGAAATTTTTATATTTTTGTAGATACACAAAAGTATGTAGTTACATTTACAACAAGTCAGTCTTATATAGAAGTTCCTGGATGGAGAAAAGGGGACATAGCATTTAGTTTTCGAACAACTGGTGAAAAAGCTATCCTACTTTATCAACCACCAATTCGAAGACAACATCCATCTTTTATGGTTGCACTAACTAGTGGTAAAATATAATTTTCTCAATAACAACTTTTTATTCGATAACAATTTCTCTTAGCTTAGATGCGAAGCTGGAAAGATTTTGTTTTTACCTAGTCGATCATCCAGCATAGCTGCTATGAAGTGGCTTAATTTATTTACTGCAAAAAAAATGTGGTAGAAGAGCATAACCCCTTGCATTTAAAAATTAAAAAATTTTTCTAATTTTAACAACATTTTAAACGCTTTTTCATTACCTATTATTTTGTTGTATATAAACTAGCTCTTTTCCCAATAAAATATTTTGAAAATACAAATTTTTTTTATCAAAAAATTAAGAAAACAAAATAAAAACCTAGTTTAGAGGGAGAATCAAATTCAAACACAAATAAAATATTTGCACATGACTGAAAAATTAAAAAATTGTATTTTTAGCTTCGATGCGAAGCTGAGAAGGTATTGGTTTTACTATGATGTGTTTTTTTTTTTTTTTTTTTTTTTTTT